>NW_026009181.1:0-3414 GCF_001458135.2 Marmota marmota marmota | reverse complement strand
AGAAGGCCGCATGCGTGGGGTTCGCGGGAGTGCGAGTGCGGAGAATAAAGGAGTTCCTGTTTTGAACCTACAAGGCTATGTGGCAGCTCAGTTATTTTGTGCCCAGCCAGACTGCGGCAGAAAAAGGTGTTTGAGGAAGTGAACAAGCACCTCCAAGATCTCTCATCCTCTCTGAGCCCCAAGCAGCACCAGGGCCAAGGCCACCAGAGCCAAGATGATGAGGTGGTCATAGTGGAGGGGCCTGTGCTTCCAGAGAGCCCCTGGCTCTTCCCATTCAAAATCTGGTTGGGGGTGGGGGGCTGGGGTTGTGGATCAGTGGCAGAGTGCTTGCCTCACACCTGTGAGGCACTGTGTTCAATCCTCAGCACCACATAAAGATAGATAAACAAAATAAAAAATATTTTTAAAAAATCTGGTGCCGGGCTGACCTGATCAGATTTGCATATCAGAATGGCTGTGTGGTGCTAGCAAGTTCTTCAGAGGCCACAGAGACATCCCAACAGCTCTGTCTCAGGGTGCAGAGGAAAGAGAAACACCAGATGCTGGGGATCTCCTTGTCTCAAGATTCTCCTCTCAAGACCCTCATGTTACACTATGAGGAGGCCATGGGACTCTCTGGACACAAGCTGTCTTTCTTCTTTGATGGGACAAAGCTTTCAGGCAAGGAGCTGCCAGCTGATTTGGGCATGGAATCTGGGGACCTCATTGAGGTCTGGGGTTGAAACCCTGTTTGGATGCCTAGCCAAGACTTGGGGACAACATTTCCTGCTTTTTTGCCCATCAGGGTTAGCAGAAGCTGAGGTAAAACTTATTTTTAAGCTGAGGAAAAACCAAATGAGGCAAAACCAAAGAGTTTTGACTCCATCTCCTGTTGACCCTGGTCTCCAGCTATTAGCTGCTTGGTTAGTTGTGTAGAGGTTGTTGCTACCCTGGGTGGCCTGTGGCTCAATGATAGGTCCTGCTGAATTTTGCAGCCCCCCCAGGACATGGAGAAGGTGTCTCCCCATTCTCACCCTCTCACTTTCATCTCCTGTCTCTTACTCAAAATGTCCTGTGAACTCTTGCTCATATTCAAAAGTGAGTTGAAATAAATGAGGGTTGGCTTATAGGTTTCCAGGCCTGGGACATGAGGCTTTACATCACATCAAGGACCAACAGTGGCCTTATCCTCATTTGGGTGCTGGGAATGCAGTTTGCTGGAGGCACATTCTCTGGAATGGCTCTGTGGTGGGAAGGGAACTAAATGAGCAAGTGCATCTGGGCTGCAGCTTAAGCCTTGGCACACAAGGGGAACACTCTCGAAGAATGAAGGTACTAGAGTCCCATCCATGGCATCACCTCTCCCCAGGACCCTTTAGAGCCACCTTTCTGGTACATACTTCCTGGTGCACACATTGCAGGCATAACTGAACACAGCCATTTTGTTTGGGATGTTGGGATTATGGTCCCATGCAAGATTCTCTGGTTTTGTGGCGTTTTTGCCTTTCTTCACACCATCCTGTCCCATTGGCACCCTGTTTGTTTATTGTATATCTTTGAATATCAGTGTGTCCTTATAAGATACAGTGTTTTAGGAGTGAATATGCTTTTACTTTATGTGTGAGATTGTTGTGCGATAGATTTCACTCAATATATGTGAAGCTGTAGCCCTCTGCTCATTCTTGATCTGTCGTTGCTCTAAGCTGCCACATGGTACCCCATAGTGGCATAGACTGCATTTTCTCACACGTTGCCATAAGTGGTGGACACCTGGGTGTCCCCAACTCCTCGGCACCACATTCCAGGCCACAATATACATCCTTTTCAGTGTCCCTTCTGTGCTTGTGTGAACAGTTCTCTAGCATACATACCCAGGATGGGATTGCGGGTCACACAGGTTAATTTCTCTGGCTTTCCAGATTTTTCTTTAGAATGGAGAGTGACTCTCCCACTTGAGGCTTCCTTCCTCTTCATCCTTACCAGCACTTGGTACTGCCCAACTTTCTGATTTTTGCCAGTCTGTCCAAGGGGCATTTGTGTTTAATGTATTCCCATTTGATCACCAATAATTTGGGGGATTTTGTCGTATGTCTGTCGGCCTTGCTGGTTGCTCTATGAATTGCTCCTTTTCCCACAGGGCTTTCTTTTTGTGTGTTGTGTTTGTTTGTTTTGAGGAGTCCCTTATATATTTCTGGGCAATTGTAAATATCTCGGAGTGGCACTTTTTGAATCTAGGAGATCCTTCACCAAACAGACATTCTTAATTTAAGGTAAATAAATTATTATGTTATGAAGTTTGCTGCTTTTTGATTTATTTAAAATACTTAAGGGGCTGGGGTTATGGCTCAGAGGTAGAGCACTCGCCTACCATGCGTGAGGCTCTGGGTTCAATCCTCAGCAGCACATAAAAATAAAATAAAGATATTGTGTTCACCTATAACTAAAAATAAACATTAAAAAAATAAAATACTTAAGGGGCTGGAGTAGTAGCTCAGTTGGTAGAGTGCTTGTCTTGCAGGCACAAGACCCTGGGTTCAATCCCCAGTACCACAAAAATAAATAAATAAATAAATAAAATTAGTTAAGATATTTTCATTTTCTTTTAGCTCATTTCTTTTCCTTTCACATTGAGGCCGCTGAGTTCAGCTTGGTTCAGCTAGGACACTCTGGTATACTGGCTGGCCACTGTTCTGAGTGGTCAAGTGCTGGTTCTCACGGGTTAATGCCAGGCTCTACTGGTTGGTAAAGATTGAACATCACCTTTAAACTATTCGATATGTACCTTTGTATGTGAGACCAAGTTTTATTTTTTATCATATAATGAGCCATTTTTCTCAGCTTTGTCTACTAAAAAAGCCATTACTAGGACTTGGGATATAGCTCAGTTGGTAGAATGCTTGCCTTGTATGCACAAGGCTCTGGGTTTGATCCCCAGCCCCCGCCCCCCCCCCACACACACACAAAGCTATTAACCTTTCACTGATATGTGGTGTATTTTTTTTCAAAAGTATATCAGCTCCTTAAAAATGTTTTAGTTGGAATGAATTTTATAACATGTAAATAATCCATGATATGTTATAGCTCTCCATTTTTTTTGCAGAAATTTTGTATCCATTAATGTTTTAACATATTAAAATTATGTATTTCTGGGCTGGGGTTGTGGCTCAATGGTAGGTAGAGTGCTTACCTAGCATGTGTCTAGCACTGGGTTCAATTCTCAGCAGCACATATAAATAAATTTTTAAAAATCCATTGACAACTAAAAAAATATATATTTTTAAAAAATCCAAATTCTAACTTTACTCCATTGTACAATTATTTACATTATTTATCATAATAACTTTTTTTTTAATTTTTTTTTTTAGAAAGCGAGAGAGAGAGAAAGAGAATTTGTTTAATATTTACTTTTTAGTTTTCAGCAGACACAACATCTTT
>NW_026009180.1:0-3414 GCF_001458135.2 Marmota marmota marmota | reverse complement strand
ATAATCATAACCTTATCTCTTATAAACACATGGGCCTAAGCCTAGGCCTAAAATAACACAAAACCTAGCCCTAAGTATAACCCCAAACTAACCGTAGCCTTAATCCTAAACCTAACCCTCTCCTTGAACCGAACCCTAGCTCAAAGCCTAAACTTTACAGTAAACATAACCATAGCCCAATCCCAAACCCTAACCTAACCCTAGCCCTAATCCTAACCTTAACCATAGCTGTAACCATAGCTCTAATTGTATACATTACTCTAACTCTAACCCTAATCCTAACCATAACCCTAGCCCTAACCCTACCTCTAATCCTACCCATTACCCTAAACATAATCCTAACCCTAATGCTAACCATAGGCTTAACCCTAACACTGTCACAATCCCTAACCTATCCATTAAGCTAAAAATAACCTATAACCTAATCCTAAGCCTATCCATTACCCTAACCCTAATTCTAACCCTAACTCTAATTAAATCCCTAAATCTAAACCTTAACCTAAATTAAACCATAACCCATACCCTGACCTTAATAATACATCTAGCTCTAAACTTGACCCTTACCCTAAATCTAACCCTTAATCAAGGGTTACCTTACCTTACTCAAACTCTGATCCTTACCCTAAACATAATAATAGCCCCAACCCTCAACCTAACCCTAAACCTAGCCCTAATCCTAACTGTAACCACAGCATAAATCCTAGTACAAACTCTATCCATTACTTTAAACATAACCCTAAACCTAATGCTAACCCAAGCCATAACCCTAACCCTAACCCTAACCATATCCCTGACTCTAAACCAAACACTCACCCTAGACTTAACCCTAGTTCAAACCCTAACACTTCTGCTAAACCTAACACGAACACTAACCCTAGGCCTATCTCTAAACCTAGCCAAAATCCTAATGTTAACACAAGCCCTAACACTAGCACTAATCCTATTCTTTACCATTAACATAAACTCAACCCAAATGCTAACCCTAGGTCTAATCCTAATCCTATCGTTAACACTAACCCTATCTATTACCCTAAACCTAACCTGAACCCTAAACCTAACACTATCCATTACTTTAACCTTAACCCTAATGCTAATTTGAGCCCTAACCCTAAACCAAACCCTAAACCGGACTCTGACAATAATAATTCACCTAGCTCTAAACCTGACTTTTATCCTAAACCTAACTTTCCACTAGTCCTAGCCATAAATCTAAAGTTAAGACTATTCCTAAACTTAACCCTAGACCTGACATTAGCCCTAACCCTAATCCTAGCTCTAACCCTAACACAAACCCTAGCCCTTATCCTAGCCCTAAACCTAGCCTTAATCCTAACCTGAACAGTCACCCTAACCTATATCTAATTTTAACCCTCGCCCTAGCCCTGAACCTAGCCAAAACCTCATCACTTCCCCTAAAACTAACCATAAACCTAACACTAACACTAACCCTATATCTAGCCCTAACCATGGGCCTAACCCTAACACTAAACCTAGTGCTAATCTAGCCCTAATTTAGCCCCAACCCTAAGCAAACCCCTAACTCTAGCCCTAAGAATAACTCTAACTCTGAACATAGCCCTATTTCTATTTCTAAACCTGTCCATTAGCATAATCCTAACACTAGCTCTAACCTTAGACATAACCCTAGATCTGACCATAACTCTAAATCTATCCCTAACCTTAAGCCTAAACCTCACCCTACCACTAGCTGAACATTATTGCTAATGATAAAACTTACCCTAACACTAGTCCTAGCCCTAAAGCACACACACACACACACACACACACACACAAACGAGCCAATACCCTAACCCTAAACTTAACCTAAACCAAACCCTAACCCTACAACTAGCCATAACACTAGCTCAAATTCGAGTCCTAGGACTAAAACTAACCCTTACCATGACTAATATCCAAGCACCGAGCCTAGCTCTATATTTCACCCTAACCATGAAGCAAATGCTAACACCATTCCTAGCCCAAGCCCTAATACTAAATTTAACCCTAGTAATAACCCTAGTTCTTACATTAGTCATAGTCCTAACTCTAACCCTAACACCAAAACAAAAATAACCCTAATCTGAGCCCTAAAACTAGATTTAACCCTAACCCTAATCCTAACCCTAGCCCTAAACCTAACCCTAACCCTAGCTCTAAGCCTAGATGTAACCCTATCCCTTATCCTAAGGCAAACCGTATCCATAATGCTAACCCTAGTCCTAATCGTAACCCTTAGCCTAAATCAAACACTAATCCTATTACTAGTCCAAACACTCACTCTCATTCTAGCTCTAACTTTAACCCAAAACCTAACCCTAACCTTCACCCTTATTCTGACCATAACACTAAATATAGGTCTAAACCTGACCCTAACCCTAAACTGAACCCTGAAACTAGCCCTACCAGTAAACTTTTATGTAAAACTAACCTGAACACTACCCCTAGACCTAAACCTAATCCTAAATCTAGTGATAACTCTAGCCCTAGACCTAAACAAAAACTTAGTCCTAGCCCTAAAAATAACCCTTAACCTAAACCAAACAATAACACTACCCCTAGACCTAACCCTACTACTGATTCTGGCTTTCACCCTAACTCTAATCTGAACCCTGACCTTGACACTAACACTAAACCTTGCTCTAAAACTGACTCAAAACCAAAATCTAAACCTAACACCAGACGTAGCCATAACCCTAACCCTAAAACTAGCCCTAATTAGAACCCTAGATCTTAAATTACACATAGCACTAACCCTAGACCTAATCCTAACAGAAAACCTAGACCTAATCCAAGGCTTAAACCTACTGTAAGCATAACCCTAACCCTAAACCTAGCCCTACCCATAGCTCAAAGTCTAACCTTAGGCATAAACAAACCCTAGCCATATCCCTTACAATAACCCTAACACTAGCCCTAACCATAAACCTATATATTACCCTTATGATAACCCTATTCATAATGCTAACCCTAGGCCTAACCCTAACCCTCTCACAAACCCTAAAACTCTCCATTACCCTAAACCTAACCTGAACCTTAAACCTAACCCTATTCATTACCCTAAACCTAACTCTTACCCTAATGCTCATTTGAGCCCTATCCCTAAATCTTAACCTAATACAAACCATAAACCTGACCCTGAACCTAAAAATACCCCTAGCTCTAAAACTGACCCTTACCCTAAACTTAACACTTACAGTAGACTAAGACATAGACCTAATCCTAAATCTACTCCTAACTGTAACACTAGACCTGACATTATCCCAAGCCCTAATTTTATACCAAACCCTACAACAAACCCTTGCCCTCATCCTAGACCTAAACCTAGCCTTATTCATAACCGTAACCCTAACCCTAGCCCTAATCCTAATTCTAACCCTCACTGTACCTCTAAAACTAGCTATAACACATCCCTTA
>NW_026009179.1:0-3415 GCF_001458135.2 Marmota marmota marmota | reverse complement strand
AAGAATTAAAAGTTATACAGTATGATCCCCATATATATGTATATATATATATATATATATATATATATATATATATATATATATATATGACATCTCTTGAAAAACTGTCACAAGACTACAACCAAAAAGTTAATAGGCACAGTGGCAAACATCTATAATCCCAGCTACTCCAGAGACAAAGGCAGGAAGATGGGGATGCAGTTCAGTGGTAGAGTGCCTCCTGAGTTCAATCCTCAGTACTAAAGGGAGAAAAAAAGCTAATAGTTATTACAAGGTGAAAGTTGCTTATTCATTTATATATTTATCTACTTTTTCACAATCCTTCTGCAGTATTTGTGCACTTTTATGTGTTTTTAGAAAAGCAGTAAGATAATTTCTTGGAATATAAATAAAAAATGTATGATAAAAAGATAGGAAGATGCACTGTTTTAAAATGATTCTGTAAAAGAAAAATCAGTGTCATGACAGAACAAGATCTGTTTAGGTAGAATTTTATTATGTACTAAACAAAGTAAAAAGTAAAACTGAAAGTAGTTAAGAAATAAAATCCTAGCTGGAAGCAGTGGGAGATGAGTATAATCCCAGCAGCTTGGGAGGTTGAGGCAGGAGGATCTTGTTAATTATATTCAAATAATGTTAACAGAAAAAGAAGAACTTTAAGGCTTTTAAAATTTACTTTAAAAACAGATATAACAGCCACAATAGCCAAAAGACAGAAGCAACTCATGTTCATTGACAGATGAATAAACAAAATGTGATATATACATACATAGAATATAATTCACTCTTACAAAGGAAGGAAATTGGAGGGGAGTGAGTATGGGAGTAGGAATGATAAAATGAATCGAACAGTATTATCCTATGTGCATATATGATTATATCACCTGTGTAAACTCTACATCATGTACAGCCAGATGAATGAGAAGTTATACTCCATTTATGTAGGATATGTCAAAATCTATTCTACTGTCATGTTAACAAATTAGAATTTTAAAAATATCATTAACTATTAAAAAATAAATAAAAGGAAGCAAATTGACTACGCACTGGAGCATACAGATAATTCCGATTTGAGCTAAAGCAGGAGAATCCCAAGTTTAAGACCAGGCTCAGCAACTTATCGAAACCATCTCTCAAAATGAAAAGGACTGAGAATGTAGCTCAGAGGAAAAGCACCCCTGGGTTCAATCCCCAGTACCAAAAATAAATAAAAAACTAAAATTCTAATAAGAATGGTAAAAATAAGCTGGGCTTGGTGGTATACACCTGTGATCCCTGTGAGTAGGAAATGTGAGGCAGGAGGATTGAAAGTTTAAGGACTGAGTGGGCAATTTAGCAGACCCTGTTCCAACTTTAAAAAAAAAAATACTGGGAGTGTAGCTCAGTGATATATAGCACACCCAGGTTCAACTCTCAGTATCACAAAACAAACAAACAAATAAACAAAAAACCCATAAAGGCTAAAATGAGTCAGCTTCTCAGGAGCTGAAGCAAGAGGATCACAAGTTCTAGGCCAGTCAGGATAACTTAATAAGACCTTGTCTAAAAAAAAAAAAAAAAAAAAAAAAAAAAAAAAGGGCTGAGGATGTAGCTCAGTGTTAGAATCCTTGATTAGCATGTGAGGCCCTAAATTCAGTCCCCAGTATTGGGGGGGAAAAGGTAAAATGGTAAATTTTGTGTCTACATAAATGCCATTTAAAAAAACTAATAAAATAAAATGCAGATTCTAAGTTAGAGAAGTAAATCACAGACTTTCAGGGTTATAAGGATCATTTATTTGCACACAATTCAACACTGATTTGTTTTCAAAGTTAATTCAAAAAAGACATTTTGGTTATGATTTGTTACCTCCCTAATTTCAAAATTATCCCTCTCTTCAAACATAATTCAAAAGAAAAGCAATTAGAGACTATGGTCCATTAGCTTTCTGTTCTAGGTTTGTACTTTCAGGATGAAAACAGCAGAATCCAAAATGTCATGTACTCTATAATTACAACTTAACATACAAATAAAATAACTGCTAAGTAATATGTAAGAAAAGAACATCTGTGTTAAGAAATGGGATCCTTAAGTTTTTTCAATGCTTTAGGGTTGATTTTTTTTTTTTAAGAGATACTGGGGATTGAACCCAGAACACTCTACCACTGGGCTATACCCTCAGTCCTTTCTTTTTAAAATTGTTTTATTTTGAGATGTTATCTCATTAAATTCCCAGGCTGGCCTTGATCTTCCTGCCTCAGATTCCTGAGTACCTGGGATTACAGGCATATAGGCTTTGATATTCTATCTTTAATGCATAAATATTAAGATAAATAAAATCACTTTTTTTTTAAAACAGTGCTGGAAAATGAAACCAGGGTCTTGTGCATGCTAGGCAAATGCCCTACTATAGAGCTATATTCCTTGTCCTCGATAATTACTTTTTGATTCAAGAAAACAAAAATTAGCTAACTTGAACAATTAATATCTTAAATCACCTCACATCACCAGTTTGTCCAAAAAGGTACTCAATGCTTCTAATTTTTTCTGAGAAAATTATTAAAGCAGTACTAAGCTTTTAAGAAGTTTACACATTCATTAAGAAGCCTAGCTGAGCTCAGTGGCACACACCTGTAATCCCAGCAATTTTTGAAGCTAAGGCAGGAGGATTGGAAGTTCCAGGCAAGCCTCAGCAACTTGGCAAGGCCCTAAGAAAATTAGCAAGACCCTGTCTCAAAATAAAAATATTAAAAGAGCTGGAGTTGTGGCTAAGTGGTAGAGTGCCCCTAGGTTCAAGCTCTACTACCAAAAAAAAAAAAAAAGAAGAAGAAGAAGAAGAACACTTAAAGAGAGATTAAGATTTCAGATTGACGGGCTGTGGTTGTGGCTCAGAGGTAGAGTGCTTGCCTAGGATGCATGAGGTACTGGGTTCAATCCTCAGCACCACGTAAAAATAAAATGAAGATATTGTGTCTACTCAATTTCTAGGTGAAAATAAGTTTTTAAAATGATATGTCTGGATCTCAAAATATAGTCTCAAGCTTCCCCCTTCCCTTGCCACTGGGGATTGAACTCAGCAGGCCTCACTACCTCGGAGCAACATCCCCAGTCCTTATTTATTTATTTATTTTTATTTTGAGATAGGTCTTAGCATATTGCCAAGGCTGGCCTCAAACTTATGATCCTTCTGCTGCAGTCTCCCCAGTTGCTGGAATTTACAGTCATGTGCCACTGTGCCTAGCATCAAGATATCTTTTTAAGCAAGAAACTGAACTAAAGAATCACTTGGCTCAAGGCCCCAACTGAGATGAAGCTTAACATATGGCTGAACTACATAGTTTGGGTCAGGAAGAAACAAGACAGAAGCACAATTTGTGCTCTAAAGCTGAGCACACATATGAAACACTGTGTGGGGGTGTTGATATATTACTCCACT
>NW_026009178.1:0-3415 GCF_001458135.2 Marmota marmota marmota | reverse complement strand
TAGGAATTAGGGCATGACTTTGTGGTATACATTTGTATCTGACAACTGGAGAGTCAGTCTCTCTCTCTCTCTCTCTCTCTCTCCCCCCCCTTTCTGATCACCATGTGAGCTGCTTCCCTCTGCTGCACTCTTCCACCATGATGTTTAGCCTTATCTTCAGCCTGATGAATGGAGTCTGCTGTTGATGGATTGAAATCTCTGAAACTGTGAGCCCCAAATAAACTTTCCCTCCTTTACAGTTGTTCTAGTCAGATCCTTAAGTCACAGTGGTGAAAGCACAGGCATCCTTCCAATGGCCTAAAGACTTCTACCAGGCTCTACCTCTTGAAGGTTACACAATCTCCCAGTAGTGCCACACTAGGGACCAAGCCTTTAATACACTGACCCTTCAGGGACATTTATGTTCCAAACTATAGTAAATGATGCTATTAACCTTCTTGGATAGGGCAAAATGAATATAACAGCTCAGAAATAGTAGGTGAATTCCTCTACGTCACAGAGCCAGTAAGGGATTTATATAACTCTAAAGTGAAAAGCAATGGATTATTGTTACTGTTGAGAAACTCTTCCAGTTAAAAAAAAAAGACCTCAAAGTTCTAGAGTTGCAATAGAAAGAGTTTTATAGTCCAAAGCATTCCCTTTGCTGCTATTCCTTCAGTTAATGTAGCTGATGCTCTATGAGATGTCTAAGAGCTTAGTCAGTCTATATTGAGAGTAGACGGTCTTCTCTTTGCCTCATGGTCCTATTATGATAGGGCCCAACTTTAAAGTTTGTTAACTATGGGCCATAAAACATGTCTAGACCACTTCTGCACTCTCTCCAGCATGAAAAAGTCATATTTTAAAAGACAGTTCAACTCAGTTACAACCACAAGATAGATCAACTACCAATCTTGAGGAGATGATGTTGGCTGTTTTCTTGAGCCTCCCTTCTGCCACATGCTCAACTATGCCATTGGAACCTTTGTGTAAGTTCATATTCTCCTAACAGGCACACAGTTGATGGGTGACTGAGATAAATAATGGGAAGAGGAGTTGAAGCCTGTTCTCCCCTCTTTTCCCAGCAGAATGCATTTGTGTTCTTCTGAATCCAAAGGAGTGATAAAATCCTACTGCACTGTTATGACTTCTTGTTCTCAAAAGGTTAAAGACAGCTTATCTGGCTGAGTATACTTCAATTTGCCTTATGAAGAGTGATAATGACACTGTAATATCATTCACCTCTCCCTTTCTTTAGAATCAGGTCTAAAACAGGATGAGGAGTTTTGGCCTTAGCTTAGCTCTCCTCAAGGAGTAGAAAAAGTGGGGTTTATGATAGAAAATTAATCTTTAGGAAAAATATTTTCTCTCCTAAAAAGTGTTATGAGAGTGGAGAGGCAATGAAAATCACAATGAATGTTTCAAAAAACAAAGAAAAGGAAGGGATTTTCTATGAAATTAGGAAAACCCATTCCAGTCTACTCGGCTTTAGCTCATTGACCAAGATTAAAAAAAATTAATAGTCATGGTTGGGGTTGTGGCTTAGTGGTAGAGCACTTGCCTAGCATGTGTGAGGTACTGGGTTCGATTCTCAGCACCACATATAAATAAATAAATAATTATCCATCAACAACTAAAAATATATATAAAAATGTAATAGTCTATATTAAAAGTGACTAAAAATTAACTGTATTCTATACTGAGGTCACTCAGCATGAGGTCCCAAAGAGATATATTTGGATAATGGTTGACTCCCATATCAACTAGCAAGTCCATTTATGTCAATTAATCACCAAGAAGCAAAGAAACAGAGGTTGTGCGTATATAATGCAAGAAACACAGAAAATAATTCTAATATTTCCAAAAGTAATTTAATAGAAATAAAAATATTTGAACAACATCTTGATATCTGTTATTTTCTCTTATCCTTACAATCCCCCTATAAAATAAACAGAGCAGGAACTCTAATTATGATTTTTCAAATGGAGAAACTAAAGCTAAAAGAGACCAAACTTCCCCACTATCATCAGAAAGGGGATCTCCTGACTTCTGTGAGGATGTCAGATATACCACTTTATGGAGGGGATTAATGTGGCTATTTGCCTTATCTGAATATTTCTGGGCTTTATTATCCATATCTGAATCTAAGTTACTTGTTTTCTGCTCTTTGTCTTAGATAACCCATCTGGTATCCCATTGATCCATCTGAATTACAATACCGGCCAACAATACCACCTGTGCTCATCTGGCTAGGTTTCTGGATAGAGCTTGCTCTATCTTATTGCCACTCATATGTTTTGTTCATCGCTTTATCTCCATATAAGACTCATAGATTGCTTTTATGGAAGCAATGGCATGTAGCAGTTAAATACATATTCTCTGGAGCCAGATAATCATCCTGCTTCTATCACCTATTCCTTACAGGCCTTAGACAAGTCATACATAAACCCACTGAGACTCAATTTCTTCATCTGTAAAATGGAGATAATAATAGTACTTACCTTATAGGCTTTTGGTGGAGATCATATGCAATAAGGCAAAGTTCTTTTACAGTAATACACATGGTACAGTAAGAGGTTAACTTCAGAACCAGAGAAAACTAGGTTTAAAGTATAGTTCTATGACTTGCAAACATGAGCAAATTGCTTGACATCTCTGTAAATCCGTTTCCTCATCTATAAAATGGATATGATGATAATACTTCTCTATATGTGGTTGGTGGGAGAATTTAAAAGATAAAGTATCTGACGCAGAGCCAGTATTTATAGCCACCATGTCTGGCATGATGCCAGAAACATCATAGATGTCCAGTAAATATTTATTGATTGGAAGAGAATGGCCTAGCACCTCCAACAGGAGGGACATAATAAAACAAAACATCATCTCTAAAAAGAGTGAATAGGAGTGGGCAAGATAATTAGTGGGCTAAATAAGGATTAATGATGTTGAATGCTTATGCAAGTCCTTTTATTCCCTGGAGGGGACACCCTTTTGGTACGAATGTCAAGCTTCACTAACTCCATAGAGGCTTTGAATGTTTGGTGTTTTGTGTCTACTAGGGAAATAGACACAAAAATTCACTGAGGTAATGATTTCACCCTCTGCCTCTGTATAGTATAGTAACTATAGTAAATAATATATAGTAAATATACTATATATTATTTATAGTATATAGTATATTTAGTATAGTAACTATAGTTACTATATTTAGTATAGTAACTATAGTAAATAATACAGTATCTATAGTATAGATAACTGTAGTAAATAATACAGTACCATATATTTGAAATTTGATTGGAAGGCAGATTTAAGCATCATTTCTACATATACAAAAAGTAACTAAGCATGTGAATGTGTTAATCAATTTGACTGAAGTAATGATTTCACTCTGTGTCTCTGTCTCTCTCTGTCTCTGTTTCTCTCTCTCTCTCTCTCT
>NW_026009177.1:37629-41535 GCF_001458135.2 Marmota marmota marmota | reverse complement strand
TTAGTTGAATATATACCTCTACATATATTTAATATAACATGGTTGCCAGGACTAAAACTGGGTACAATAGGTTAATTGTAATAGGTTAGTTTTTCATCTAGATATAAAGAGAGAGGGATAGGAGAAAGAAGTGAAAATGAATTGACCATGATTCAATTAAAATCAGTGATTTATCCTGAGATTTTATTGGCCATTGGTTTTATGCTACATTTTAATAGACACTGAAGGTGATAAAAATAAAACACTATCATATCTTTACAGACCTTATTATGTGGAAGAAAGCAAAATTGTATTGACACAATAATAATAAAAGCTAGGGAAGAGAATCATTCTAGTGGTACACACAAAGAACCACAATCATGCACTGCCTAACAATGTTTCAGTGATAGACCACATATAGGTAGTGGTCTCATAAAATATAATGGAGTTAAAAATTCTAATAGCTTAGTCACAAATTGTTGCTGTCAAAATGTCATATTGCAACATATTACTCACATATTTGTTGTGATGTAAAACTATGTTATAAGTCTTACAAAATATAGCATATACAATTATGTATAATACATAGTAGTTGATAATAATAAATAATTGTTATTAGCTTTCATATTTACTGTTATATACTAAAAATTTTGAAATGTACTTCTATTTATAAATAAAGTTTACTGTTACATTGGCTGCAGGCTTATACATGTTAGCTGAGTTTCCTTTGTCACTGCACTATTTTATCTTATGCTTGCTTTAATCTTGTGGTGTTTTGTTCATCATGAGGAGCAACTGGTTCTACTGAATAGACTAGTGTGTGGTAGGCTATAGCATCTAGGATTGTGTGCATATGTGCTATGATTTTTACACAATGGTGAAATCCCTGATGACATGTCTTTGTGTAAACACTAATCAGCCCTAGGAAAGCCAGCAGTAAGATAAGAAAGACTCTTAAGGAATTTGATAAGAAGATGTAGAGGGAAGCTGGCTGTTTCTCTTATCTGCAATCTTTAGTTGAAATCAAAGCAGAGTGACTTTTGTTGTAAAGGAAAAAAATAAAATCCTGAAAAATCTGAAGAAAATCCTCTGTGCAGTGGGCATGAAACCTATCCTATATCTTTCCTGCTTGGGTATGACCCTTGTTGAATATTGGTCTGCTGCCACTGAAGAGTGTGCTTGGAATAAAATGTCCAAATCCTTTCCATTGAGTCCTCTAGGTTCTTTCTTTTCTTGGGACATTTGCATCCCTGTGGTTGAAAAACTGATACAGACAGCAGAATCCCAAAGAATAATGGGTGAGTAGACTCCTGACTGCAAAGGTCATGGGGTCTTCTGGGGAAATTCTGGGCTGGCAACAAGCCTTGATGGGACTTACCTATCAGAGGGGTTAAGGACCACTGAATGCATTTGGGGATAACACCAAAACACAAAGAGTGGAACTATAATTTTGGAAGCAGCATCCAAAGTATTTGTGGGAAAGCAAAATAACACTAGAGTAGTCATGGGAAAGTGAAAGAAAACAGAAAACGCCACTGCAGTGGTAACAAGATCCCTGTTGTGTGAATTAAAGTTAGTTAGAGAAATGGAGTTATCTATTTAGGCTTAGCTCTGTAGAGTACAGAAATGATTAAAACTAAAAAGAGATTCCCATTTAGCCCAGGTTAACAATAGGATGTGTTGTCATGAAACTTAGAACTTATAGATGAACATCTGCAGGTCATGGCCTGCCTTTATACTAAATTAAGATAACATCATTTGTCCAGAACATCACTAGGGATAGTGAAAACTGAGACCCTCAGACATGGGAGCCACTCAGGAAGTCCACTGTTTCCAGTGATTCAGAAGTTGATGTGGAGTATGAATATGTAATTGAAGCTAGACTGGTAATGTTTCAAAAGTTAAAGACCCAGCAGGAACATCTTGAAGGGGCCAATGCTGATATGCTCCCTGCTCCAGAGAGTTACTTATGTACCACCACATGAGACATGAGACCACATACACTGGCAGAGCTGTGATATTGGGGGCCAAGGTCAGACAGAAAAACAGAAAGCATAATGGCATGGTTGCTCCACTTGAGGGACACTAGAGCAGATGGGATAATGTTGAATGGTACAGAATTTTCTAAATTGGCTTCAGTAACTACTCACCTTGCTTTATATCAGTGAATTTATGACAGTACTGCTGATAAAAATGTGGAGTTATTACTAGCTCACCACTCAAAATTCATGGCCAAATTCAGGAGATATTCTTATGTCCAGGGGTATCTTGGCCTGTGGAAGAATTACAAGAATATTTACAGAAACTGGGGTAAAATATGCTATTTATGTGCAGCCTTTCCCAGGAATAGAAAGTATGATTTTCACTGTTGGGATGAGAGATAAATAGTTACACACATCTCCTCTATCTATTTATGGTGCCCTGATATCAAAGTCATCCCCAATAATAAGGCAAAGCCTCCAGGAAGCAGCACAGCTGGTAACAGATCCAGGAGAGACAAAGATTGTAGCAGAAAGTAAGAATCCATAAAATCCAGCTCAAACTGGGATAATAAGGGTGACTTAATAGCAGTAGGAGTGCATGAATGGACAATAAATAAACAACCTAATCCCACTCAGGTACAGTTATGGAAGCAATGGCCAAAGGACAAAATATGTCAGCCATTATGTCTCAAAAAGGAAAATCAAAGGGGGACAAAAAGGTAGAATGGACTCTTACTCCAAAAGGAGACAAAGGCAAGCCTCTTCTATGTAGAGGTATAATAACACAGCTCATGGCTCCTTATAAGGAGTCTTTTAGCCCTTGGTTTGGAAATGACTACAGGGGAGGTCAGAGTTCAGGGGTCCAAGCCATGTTTCTGGACCAGGAACCATATAGAGAATTTGCGATACATTGGTCTTCAAAAAATATTCAAAGAGTCATAGCATTGGTGGACACGAGCTAAATATACATTGATATATGGTAATCCTGACAAATTCTCAGGCAGGTAAACTGCTATTGATGGATACAGAGGAAAAACAATGAGAGTCCAAGTCATAATGTTACAAGTGTGGCTTGGATGCTTGCCACCATGCCCCTACCTGGTGTTCATAGCCCCTATTTTAAAATACATAGCCCCTTAGTTTTTTACTGTGCCTTGCCAAATTGTTGCCACCAAAAAATATTGGCTCTATGGTGGTCATTAAGAGATAATGGAGAGTTGGCTAAAGTAAATATAATTTTCCCAACTCACATTCCTGTCAATTCATCTTGTATGAATAGTAAAAAGCAGTACAGAACTTGGCACATGATGGAAGATTACAGGGAATTAAACAAGGTGATTCTTCCACTTCATGTAGCTATTCCAAACACAGCCACTATTCTGGAAGAGTTAAATACTCAATTGGGAACATATCACTGTGTGCTTCTGACAGTCAAGATCCATCTGCCTTCATGTGGGAAGGCTGACAATGGATGTTTATAGTATTATCTCAAGAATGTTTTCATTGTCCTAATTTATATCCTGTATGCCAACAAACTAGATTAACTGAAAACAATATTTATACAATGATCACATTTGGTTCTCTTTCAGTGCTCATCAAGGTAACCTCCACACTTCTGCCTCGTTTGCAAAGAAAAGATAAGCTGTCAATCTTGACAAAGTCTAGTGTCCTTGCTTACTAGTGAATTCTTGGTTCTGCTCATGTAAGATAAAAATTAAACCACATCTAGGAGATATGGTACATGCCTGTAATCCCAGCGTTTCAGTAGGAGGATCATGAGTTCAAAGCCAGCCTTAATAACTAGTGAGAGCCTAAGCATCTCAAGGAGACCTTGTCTCAAAATAAAATATAAAAAAGGGTTGTGGATATTGGTTAGTGGTTAAGCACTCCTGGGTTTAATACTCTGGAGATATATATATATATATATATATATATATATATATAT
>NW_026009177.1:0-5211 GCF_001458135.2 Marmota marmota marmota | reverse complement strand
TCAAGTAGTGATAGTTTGATTTCTTCTTTTCCTATTTGTGTCCTTTAAATACTTTCATCTGTCTAAGGGCTCTGGCAAGAGTTTCAAGAACTATGACGAATAGAAGTGTTAAAAGAGGGCATCCCTGTCTTGGAATGCTTTCAATTTTTCCCCACTTAAAATGATTTTGGCTTTAGGCTTAGCATAGATAACTTTTAAATGTTGGGGTATGTTTCTACTATCCCTAGTTTCCCTAGTGTTTCAAACATAAAGAGATGCTTATACTTCGTAAAATGCTTTTTATGCATCAATTGAGAGGATCATAATTCTTGTTTCTAAGTACATTGATGTGATGAATTACATTTATTTCTGTATGTTGAAATAAACTTGCATTCCTAGAATGGAACCTACTTGATCATGGTGCACTACCTTTGTATGAGATTTGCCAGAATTTTATTGAGACTTTTTGCATCTATATTCTCAGGGTTAATGGTCTGAAACTTTTTTTTTGTTATGTCTTTGTCTGGTTTTGTATCAAGTTAATTCTAGCCTTATAGAATGAGTCTTGGAAGGGTTTCCCCCTTTTCTGTCTCATGAAATACTTTGAGGAGTATTGGTGTTAATTTTTCTTTGATGGTTTTATAGAACTCAGCTTAAAATCTGGTCCTGGGCTTTTTGTTTGTTGTAGTCTTATGATGATGTTTTCTATTTTATTGCTTGAAATTAATCTGTTTTCAGGTTTTCAAAATTTAAAATTGTTTCTTTTGATTTCCGCTCTGATTTTAATTATTTCCTGTTTTCTTCTGCTTTTGGTGCTTTTATGTTCTTTTTCTAGGGCTTTGAGATGTTATTCTAGGTTATTTATTTGTTGACTTTTTATTATTTTAATAAATATGCTCAATGCAAGGAACTTTCCTCTTAGCACTGCCTTTACAGTGTCCCCAAATTTTTGATATGTGGTATAAGTATTCTTATTTATCTCTAAGTATTTTAAAATTTCCTCCCTGATTTCTACTGCTATTCATTTATCATTCAATAGATATAATTTAGTCTTTAGGTGTTGAAGTGTCTTATATTTTTATTTTATCATTTATTTCTAGTTTTATTCTATTATGATGTGATAGAATGCAAGGTAGTATCTCTACTTTTTTGTATTTGCTAAGAGTTGCTTTGTGGCACAACATATGATTTATTTTAGAGAAGGATCCATGTGCTGCTGAGAAGAAAGAGTATTTGCTCTATGATAGATAAAATATTTTATATGGTGTGTTACATCTAAATTATTGATTGCATTATTTAGTTTTATAGCTTTTTTAATTTAGTTTTTGTTTTGAAGATCTATCCAGTGGTAACAGGTGTGTATTAAAGTAACCCAGTGTTATTGTGTTGTTGTCTATTTGATTATTAAAATCGAGAATGGTTTGTTTGATATACATAGATGCTCCATTGTTTGGGGCATATATATTTATGATTGTTATGTCTTGTTGATGTATGATTCTCTTAATCAATATGAAATGTTCTTCTTTATCCCTTCTATCTTTAGTTTGAAGTCCACTCTATCTGATATGAGGATGGAAACCTCCATTTCTTTACATAGTCTATGTGAGTGATATGTTTTCTTCCAATCTTTCACCTTCAGTCTGTGGATATCTTTTACTAGGATGTGAGTTCCTTGAAGACATTGTGTTGTTTAATCTTTTTATTTAATTCAATTGGACCATCCATGTCTTTTGATTAATAAGTTTAAGCCATTAAAATTCAGGTTTATTTTTGAGATATGATTTGTATTCCTAGTCACTTTGGTTTATTTTTTATTTTGAAATTGACTTAGTTTCACCTTTGTTTGACTTTTACTTTAGGGTAGTTCCCCCCTTTGCTGATTTTCATTTTTTAAAAATTTCCTCCTCATGGAATATTTTGCATTGTTCCTCAGATGTCGGTCAACTTATGGGGACCCAAGAAGGCAGTAAGCTATGTGGGTTGTATCACTCAACTCTATATTTACATGTGGTTGGGCTCCATTGAGTGCCTTCTCCTGGCTGTCATGTCCTATGACCATTTTACAGCTATTTGTAAGCCTTTGCATTATTTAGTAATCATGAACCCTCTTCTATGTCTCAAGATGATTTTCATGGTCTGGAGTATTAGTTTGGCCAATCTGTAGTGTTATGTACATTTACTCTAAATTTGCCTAAGAGGGAAAACAATGCTTTGGATCATTTCTTGTGTGAGTTTCCAGCTATGGCCAAGAGAGCTTGTGTAGACACCACAGCAGTAGAAATGTCTGTGTTTGCTTTAGGCATTGACATTGTCCTCACACCACCCATCTTTATCTTTATATCCTATGGCTGCATTGCCAAAGCTGTGCTAAAAATGAAATCTAAAGCTGGCCAACAAAGAGCAATAAATACCTGAGGATCTCATCTCACTGCTGTGTCCATGTTCTATGGAGCTATTATCTACTTGTACCTGCAACCAGGTAACATTGCATCCAAGGACCAAGGAAAGTTCTTCACCCTCTTTTACACCATCATCACTCCATGTCTCAACCCCTTCATTTACACCTTAAGGAATAAGGACATAAAGGATGCACTGAAGAAGCTAATGAGAGTTCAACATGAAATCTGTGAAAGTGAAGAGTTATTTGAAGAGATAGATATTAGAATAAAGTAATGAAATGTGTCTACTAATTGTCTTTAATTTTTATGGAACAAGTAATCCTTAGATCATAGTGATGAATTAATGTTAATTAGTGAATTACAGCTATGAGCCAGTAATTATCATAAGCAGTATATGATAAAATTTTCTGCTTATTCAATGGAAGTTGATGAATATCTTGAGGAAATCATCTTTGTAACTTAATTCTTTTTTTATGTACCATGACAGAGAAAAATAGAAGCTATTTATCAAAGTCTTTTTAAAGGTGACAATCCAGACTAATTCTTTTCTCATTCATTATCAAAACTTTATTATATGATTATGCTAATATTTTTAGAAAGAGAATCTTAATAGTTTGACACCAGTTAGGCTTTCAGTATACATCTATGGAATAAGAGAATTAATGTGAATTTTCAGAAATGCAGTATTATTTTTTTGTAGTGGTATTTCATAAAGTGAAACTTTTGATTTCCATTTATCAAGGTGATATATTATTTGTTTTGGAAAAATGTGATAACCTCAATGATTATTTTTTCTCTATGATCTGATACCTATCTTTATAAATTAATAATCATATTCAATCAAAATAGGGTTCATCACAAACATTTCTGGAATATCAATATAACCTAATATTTTATCCTCTACCACTATGAGTATTCTGACTTTTTTTTTCCAAGTGGTGGGGTACTGAGGATTGAACCAAGGAATGCTTAACAACTTAGCCACATCCCAGCCCTTCTTATTTATATATTTATTTTTAAATTTTGAGACAGTGTCTCTCTAAGTTGTTTAGGGCCTCACTAAATTGCTGAGGCTAATCTCAAATTTGCAGTTCTCCCACCTATCCTCTTGAGGTGCCTGTTCTGACTCAATAACTTTTGTAAGTAATGATAGGAGATATATTACATCATTTACAAATTCCAGTAACTAAGTAAACCAAAAATGAATTATTTATATACATAGGAGGACATTACATTTTATAGTATAATTGTTTTCTAGATGTCTAGTTTTGTTTTCTCTTTGGTTTGTCTTTGTTGCATTTGCATTGCAAATCATAGCACTATTTCAAATACTTGATGTCACGGTTTGGATCTAAAACATGCCCCAATGCAGCAATGTCTAGAAGTGGAGGTTTAGGAAAATGATGGGATCATGAAGGCTCAAACCTCATCAGTGTATTAATCCATCTAAAGAATTAATAATCTGAATGGACTGTTGAGAGAGGGGCTAGTTGGAGAAAGTAGGAATATCCTAGAAGGGTGTTTCTTATATCCAGCCATATTTGTGTTCTCCCAATGCTTTTGCTTCCTAGCTTCCATGAGCTGAACAATTTTTTTCAACTATGCTCTCCACCATGATTATTTTACCTTGGACCAGCTGGCCATGGACTGAAACCCCTGAACCTGTAAACCAAAATAAATCTTTCCTTCTTTAAGATGTTTTTCTCAGGGATTTTGGTGAAAGTGATAAAAAACTAACAAAATTACTATTTTATTCTTGCTAAATAAATCTATATTCAAAATTTTTTTTACAACAAATCATTAAGCTTACACAAATAAACTCATTAGTGGTTTTATAAGTATATAAATCTTGCCTCATGCTTGTAGGATAATATATGGCCTAAAAAGGCTAAGTATACTTGTAAGTAATAGAATAATAATGATTCTGTATACTGAGGAGTTGCTCTTCTGACCATGACTAACATAAATATTTATGAAAATTTACCTCACCCACTCTAGATCACCTAAAGTAAGTAGTTGATTATGACATGGTCAGTATTTATAAATGTATGAAAAATGCTTACAGGAATAAGAAATTTTTGTGCTTATATTTGACCATGATGTGATGTAAAAAAAAATTATACACTTAAAAATTGGCCAGAGAATAGATATTTTGACAGCTGTTCTTGCCATAATAAAGAAAAAAAAGATGAAAATAAACACAGCAAGAGAAAAAAAATAGGAAGAGAAAAAACAAATAAAGGATAAAGTATGAAACAAACATGAGTATAGGACCAGAAGAACAGAATTTTAATTTTAAATTAACTTTGAGAAAAAAAATACTTAATATTCTTAGGGTTTTTAAATTAAACTTAAAGTCAATTATTAAAATAACTTTTCTATTTTCTTGTCATGTTTTTCACCAATTTAGTATATTTGGCTTCATTATCTTTAGCTTTTCTTTCATATTGACTAATCCCATCCAGAACAATTAGTAAAGGAGACCTATTGTGTGGTGCATAGACTTTCTGATTTGGGACATTGCTGTGATTCCAGGTTCACTCCTGAAGCTAGAAAATCTCTCAAAGTAACAATAACAAATATGCAATAACAAATATGACAGAATTAAATTAATTTTGTGCTTTTCCTGCTTCCTCTATCGTAAATTAAAATTAAGCACTACACAGGAACACATAGGAACGAAGATACTAGCTTTTTAGTTTGGGGAAACCAACATTGCATGATATTATATGGAGGTCATCTTTTACTAAACTACCTTAATGTTAAACTCGGCACTAATTACATCAAAGACTTCTCAGAATAGTTATAAATATGTCCAAATTAGAAAAAAAAA
>NW_026009176.1:0-3415 GCF_001458135.2 Marmota marmota marmota | reverse complement strand
AACACGACAGTCGCTAGTATGGCAATATGTAAATCAATGGATGTGTAATTGATGTGATTCTGCAATCTGTATATGGGCTAAAAATGGGAGTTCATAACCCACTTGAAGCAAAGTGTGAAAGATGATATATCAAGAACTATGTAATGTTTTGAACAACCAACAATAAAAAAATTAAAAAATTAAAAAAATTAAAAAAATAAAAAGAGCATCAGTAAGGCTGACTATATAGGCAATTATGAATGGCAGCATAAATATATTTTGTTTATAAATTTGTTTAAAATTTTTTTCTTCTATCTCATTGAAAAGGGAACTGAATAGGGAAATAACTGTAAATCTGTATTGATGAGCATACAATGTATAGAAATGTATAACAGTAACAACACAGGGAAGAAGAGAAGAAACAAAGTTATACAGGAAGAAAGTTTTACATACTATTCAAATTACATTTGTATTAACCCAAGGTACATTGCTTTAAATTAAGGTCTTAATTTTAATTTCCAGGAAACCGCTAAGAAAATAACAAATATAATTCAAATATATATATATATTAAAAGGAAAACTAGGGAATTAAAATGATACATTAGAAGATATATGTTTAACCAGAAAAAATGCAGCAATAGAGGGACAGAGGAAGAAAAGGCATAAAACATATAAAAAATAGAAAAAAATGATAAGCATAAATTATACCCTAGTAATTACATTAAATGTATGTAGATAAAACATTCCAATTAAAAGCAGAGATTTGGCAGCTTTCTTTTAAAAAAATCACGTATATTCAATTGAAGAGACTTGTATTTTAGATAAAAGAACATAAGCTAAACTTTTTTTAAAAAAATGAAAAGGAGATACCATATATTATGAGCTGAATTCTATGTTGTCTCCTTCTAAATTAACAGGTTTAAGACCAAATTTTTATACCTCACAATGCAATCAGACTTACACATAAGATATTTAAGAAATGTGTTTACTGATTGGAGCCCCTATAAGAAGAGGAATCTGGGCACAAACATGTAGACCCTATAAGGAAGAGGAAACCTGGACACCACACACCAACTATAATAGCTAAAGAGAAGGTAGAGAATAGCAAGTATTGGCAAGTATATGGAGAAATTGGAAACCTCATAAATTGCAATTTATAAGTATAGTCATTTTGGAAAATAATTTGACAGTTCTTCAAAATGTTAAACATAGTTCAACCATACAAACCAACTATATTTAATAAACATATATGTTACACTCCACCCAACAACAGAAAAACACATTCTTCTCAAGTGTACCTGGAACATAGAGACTCTAAGGCAGAACATTTGTACCAGAAAAAACAAGTCCTGGGACATTAAAAGGACAGAATTTACACAGAGAATATTCTCTAACTACAAAGAAATGAAGTTAGAAATTAATAATAGAAGGATAGTTGGGAAATTCACAAACAGCTAAAAATTAATACAGTTCTTAAAAAACAACTGATCAAAGAAGAAATCACAAGGGAAATTAGAAAATATTTTGAAATGACTTGTGCTTAGAGGAAAATATAGCTTAAAATGCCCACTTTTTAAAATTTCAAATGAATAGCCTAAAATTCTACCTTAAAACACTGGAAATATGGGGCTGGGGTTGTGGCTCAGTTGTAAAGTGCTCACCTACACGTACAAGGCCCTGGGTTGGATCCTCATCACCACATATAAATAAATACAATATTCTGTACCATTGGTCTACCAAGCTGTTTTTGTTACTACTGCTCTGAATTATAGTTAAAGGTCTGGTATAGTGATGCCACCAACTTCATTCTTCCTACTAAGGATTGCTTTGGCTATTCTGGGTCTCTCATTTTTTCAGATGAATTTTATGATTGCTTTTTTTATTCTATGGGGAATATCATTGGGATTTTGATCGGAATTGCATTAAATCTGCACAGTGCTTTTGATATATGGTCATTTCGATAATATTCATTCTGCCTATCCAAGAGCAAGGGAGATCTTTCCATCTTCTAAGGTCTTCTGTGGTTTATTTCTTTAGGGTTCTGTAGTTTTCATTGTATAGATCTTTTACCTCTTTCAATAAGTTGATTCCCACGTTTTGTATTGTTTTGTTTTGTTTTGTTTTTTGAGGCTATTGTAAATGGGGTAATTTTCCTCATTTCCTTCTCAGAGGGTTTTTCACTGATATACAGAAATGCCTTTGGCTTATGGGTGTTGATTTTATATCCTGCTACTTTGCTGAATTCATTTACTAGTTCTAGAAGTTTTCTGATGGAGCTTTTGGGGTCTTCTAAGTATAGAATCATATCGTTAGCAAATAGCACTAATCGAATTTCTTCTTTTCCTATAGGTATCCCTTTAATTTCTTTCATCTGTCTAATTGCTCTGGCCAGTATTTCAAGAACTAGGTTAAACAGAAGTGGTGAAATAGGGCATCCCTGTCTTGTTCCAGTTTTATAAAATTACAATTATCTTATATTAGACAAAGGTGCCAAAACCATGCATTGGAGAAAAGATAGCCTCTTCAACAAATGGTGCTGGGAAAACTGGAAATCCATATGCAACAAAATGAAATTAAACCCCTATCTCTCACCATGCACAAAACTCAACAGAAAGTGGACCAAGTACCTAGGAATTAAACCAGAGACTCTGTGCCTAATAGAAGAAAAAGTAGGCCCTAATCTTCATCATGTGGAATTAGGCCCCAACTTCCTTAATAAGGCTCCTATAGCACAAGAAATAAAATCAAGAATCAATAAATGACTAGTATGGCAATATGTAAATCAATGGATGTGTAACTGATGTGATTCTGCAATCTGTGTATGGGGTGAAGGTGGGAGTTCATAACCCACTTGAATCAAAGTGAGGAATATGATATGTCAAGAAATTTGTAATGTTTTGAACAACCAACAACAAAAAATTTAAAAAAAAAGAATCAATAAATGAGATGGTTTCAAACCGAAATGCTTCTTAGCAAAAGTAACCATCAGTAAGGTGAATAATTGAGCCTACAGAATGGAAGCAATTTTTTACTACATGTACATTAGATAGAGCACTAATCTCCAGGACATATAAGGAACATGTGTTTATAACAGCACAATTCACAATAGCTAAACTGTGGAACCAACCTAGATGCCCTTCAATAGATGAATGGATTAAAAAAATGAGGCATATATACACAATGGAATTTTACTCACCAATAAAAGAGAATAAAATAATGGCATTTACAGGTAAATGGATGGCATTGGAGAAGATAATGCTAAGTGAAGTTAGCCCATCCCAAAAAAAAAAACAAATACTGAATGTTTTCTCATTATTATATTATAAGGAGGCTGATTCATAGTGGGATAGGGATGGGGAGCATGGGAGGAATAGACAAACTCTAGATAGGGTAGAGGGGTGGGAGGGGAAGTGAGGGGGCAGGGGGTTAGCAATGA
>NW_026009175.1:0-3416 GCF_001458135.2 Marmota marmota marmota | reverse complement strand
AAAAAAAAAAAAAAAAAAAAAAAAAAACAGAGATTCATCTCCTGTAGTTCTGTAGGCTGGGAAGTCCAAAACTGAGGGGCCGGATCTGTAAGAACCTCCTTGCTGCATCGTCCCACAGCAGAAGGAAGAGGGTCCTCTTACAGGACCTCACTCCCAGGATAACTAATCCAATCTCATGGTAACAACATTATCCAAAAAGGCAGAGCCCTCAGGGCCTAGTCACCTCTTAAAGGTCCTATCTCTCAACACTGTGGCACTGAAGATTAAGTTTCCAACTCAAGAACTTTGGGGGACATATTCAAATCGTATCAAGCTGTGTTTTTTAAAGCCAACCTGTTGATCTCTGCCTTTAAAGAGAAAAAAAAAAAGTTAATTAACATTTCAGTACTATTACTAAGAAAAAAGGATTTACTTTTGCCATTTGCCATGTTTTCTGTTTCTTCTATGTTTTTCGTTCCTTAATTTCTCCATTATCTACTGCCTTTAAAAAATTTTGTTGATGATTTTCCTAGTGTTCCAGTTTGATTCCTTCTTCTTTCCTCTTCTGTATAATTTTTAATCATTTTCCCAGTGATTACCTTGGGTATTACAATTAACCTTTGAACTTTACAATAAGTTAGTTTGCCTACCAACTTAGTTTCAATGGTAAAACACTCTGCTCCTTTATATCTCCATTCTCTCCCTTTATATTGTTATTGCCATAGATTACATATTTAAACATTGTATGCCTATTAAGATAGACAAAATAACTGTTATATGTATTTGCCTTTTAAATCACATAGGGAAAAAAGGAGTTACAAATCCAAAGTACAGTAATACTGGCTTTTGTATTTACCTACGTACTTGCCTTTACCAATGCTCTTTATTTGTTCTTATGGCTTTGGGTAACTGCTAGCATTCTTTCATTTCCGCCTAAAGGACTCCCCGCTTTAGCATTGCCAGTAGGATAAGTCTATTGGTAACGAAATCCCTTGTCTTCTATCTTTCTGACTACGTGTTAATCGGAGTCTCCTTTATTCTTGAAAGATAGTTTTTACTAGATACAGAATTATTGGTTAATAGTTTTTTTTTTTTAATTCCCTATCATCCCACTGCCTTTGGGCCTCTAAGTTTTTGAATGAGAAATTAGCTGTTAATTTTATTCAAGGTTCCTTTAGTAAGGCAAGTTGCTTCTCTCTTGCTGCTTTCAGAATTCTCTTACAATGACAATGTGTCTCAGTTGGATCTCTTTGAGTTTATCCTCATTGGAGTTCTTTGAGCCTCTTAAATGTATATATTCATGTCTTAACCAGAATTAGGAAGTTTTTGTTTTCAAATATTTTTTCAGCCCCTCTCCTCCTGGGATTGCTTATCATTGAATTCCTGATAAGAAGATAAGTTCTGCCCCTTTCCCTTGCTTGTGCTTGTTCCTCTTACTTCTGCTGTATTAAATGTAGCAAGAAGGTCCTCACTATATATAGCTCCTTGATCTTGAATTTCCCAGCCTCAAAAAAAAAAAAAAAGGACTAACACACAGTCCATCTACTCTGTAGAAAAGATGTACTTTAGATATAAGACTCACTTTGATGGTGCCTCTCAAAATGAATAATTTCAATTGTCTCATTTAAATTCATTCTTTCTTCTCTCTTCTCAAATTTGCTGTTGAACCCCTCCTCTAGTGAATTATTTTTTTTTAATTTATTTTTTTTATTGGTTGTTCAAAACAATATAAAGCTCTTGACATATCATATTTCATACATTAGATTCAAGTTGGTTATGAACTCCCAATTTTACCCCAAATACAGATTGCAGAATCACATCGGTTACACATCCACATTTTTACATAATGCCCTATTAGTAACTGTTGTATTCTGCTACCTTTCCTATCCTCTACTATCCCCCCTCCCTCCCCTCCCATCTTCTCTCTCTACCCCATCCACTGTAATTCATTTCTCTCCTTGATTATTATTCATTTTCAGTTATTGTACTTTTCAGCTCCAGAATTTGTTTGGTTCCTTATTTTATCTATATATCTATTTATTTATTTATTTTTGCTTGACACTTACCAAAGACCAGTATTTATTCAGATTGTCTTTTACTGTCAAATTTTAATGCTTATAATCTTTTCTTTTTTTGTACCAGGGATTGAACTCCAGGCACTCAACCACTGAGCCACATCCCCAGCCCTATTTTGTATTTTATTTAGAGACAGGATTTCACTGAGTTGCTTAGTGCCTCACTTTTACTGAGGCTGGCCTCAACCTCCTGAGCAGCCACTGGATTACAGATGTATGCTACTGCACCCGGCTCAATTCCTTTTTATAATTATTGAGATGCTCATTTTGTTTGCACCTTGTTTTCCTAATTTTAGTTCTTTGTCCATGATTTCATTTAGCTTCATTAAAGATAAATTTAAATATTTAACTAATAATTCTAATGCATAAGCTTTCTCTGGGATGGTTTCTATCAAGTTCTTTTTTATTTTGTTTTTCCTGTTTGTATGTTTTGTAGTTTCATTGACGGTGCCTTACTGACACCTAGTCATTCTAAGTCTTTATACTGAGGCAGATCCGAAATCAGTTCTTTCACTTCTCTAAGATTGTTTATTTTTTGCTTCTTGCAAACTAAAGTCATACATTTTATGACTTCAAATTGCTTTTGCCTTTGCTTTTCCATTTGCTTTTGTCTACTGCTTATGCCTGGCAACTAAAGTTTCCATTCAATTATTTCTACACAAATTTTCTTAAATGTCAGGCTCCAAAAAGAAGGTAGGTAGGTAGGGAGGCAGGGATATAGATGCTACTAAGGAAGCTGCTGCACCAAAAAGAGCTTAAAACAAGGAAAACATCTGTACCTGTCCCCTAGGGATTCACCAGGCTGACTAAAACATGCATATACAAATTTATGAAAACAAGGTCCCCACTGCTGTACCTGGCTTCAGCTATGAGACACTCCAGGTATGTGGGCACAGAGCAAGAATGAAGGGTTATTACTGGTTTTCACCATGTGTCCTCTTGCCAAAGAACATCAGCCTCACCCTTTACCAAGCACTTTGCTGATTATTATGTGTCCAATTGGAGTACAAAACCTTAGTTTATTCTGGTCAGTTTTTCTTTTTCAGCTTAGTGTTTATTTCAGAAAGACTACCCCCTTGAGCTTGTTACCCTGTAATTTTGAGTGACAGCTATCCCCTTCCTTTAAACAGTATGTTTTTCTGGTCTTTTCTGGGATTAGCCACCCACCCCAAGCCTTCTCTTCTGCTTAGCCAGGTTTGAAAATGGGGAAAGTTGTCTAGGAGGCCAGAAAACAACTATTGTTAATACTCTGGCATTCTAGATATTTTTCTATTAATTTCTCTCTCTCTCTCTCTCTCTCTCTCTCTATATATATATATATATATATATATATATATATGTGTGTGTGTGTGTGTGTGTGTG
>NW_026009174.1:0-3416 GCF_001458135.2 Marmota marmota marmota | reverse complement strand
AGGGGAGAGGGGATGAGAAAAAAAGGAGGAACTTTGATTGGGCAAAGGGAAAGGAGGGGAGGGAAGGTGCATGGGGGCAGGAAATATGGTGGAATGAGATGGACATCATTACCTTAGGTACATATATGACTGCACATATGGTGTGACTCTGCATCGTGTACAATCAGAGAAATGAAAAGTTGTGCTGCAATTGTGTACAATGAATCAAAATACATTCTGCTGTCATATAGAACTAATTAGAATGAATAAATAAATAAATTTTAAAAAAGAATTAAACTCAAAATAGTTCAAGCCCTTAGGCTAGGTACTTTATTGTGGAAACCCTATTAGAGATCTGTTGGCTAGTAAAGGAAAGGAAGAATTGCTGTTGGGAAAGCAAGCCAATGTTTCTAACACGTATAAAATACAGTTGTTAAAGATTCTATTAAAAGGAAGTGGACAACATAATATTTATTTATAATCAATCATAACTGAGGTTATTTGTAACATAAAAGTCTTATGCCATGAAATACAGAGCAGTTTCCTGTTGGTTTTAATTACTAATGGAATTGAAATAATTTGTTTTTAATGAGCTTTCCCAATCAAAGAGAATGGGGATTACTTCACAATATATGAAAACAAATAGAATATTATAAATGTAAAAAAAAAAATTAAAGACAGAGTCTACCTGAGTTGCTTAGGGTCTTGCTAAATTGCTGTGACTGGCTTTGAACTTGCAATCCTCCTGCCTCAGCCTCCTGAGCCACTGGGATTACAGGTGTGCCCATTCTCATATATTTAATTAAATAATTTACATCTCCACTTGGATATTTTACAGACGTATCATATTTTATTTGTGCAAGGTTAAAATTTTGATTTCTCCCTTCTCCAAGCCTATTCTTCATCCACCCAATAAAGTGCACCAGAATTCATCCATTTGCTCAAACCAGGGGCAATTTATTTTGGGGTGGGGTATTGGGGATTGAACCAAAGGGTGCTTTACCACTGTGCTCCATCTCTAGTCCTTGTCTACATTTTTATTTTATTTCATTTCATTTTGATAAGGGTCTCTCTAAATTGCTGAGGCTGGCCTCAAAGTTGTGATCCCCCCGCCTTAGCCACCTGAGTGGCTGGGATTATAAGTGTGTGCCACCACACACAGTTCAGGGACATTTTTTAAGTTTCTCAATTGCTTATATACAAAATTGGGAGTTCTATACCTTTCTTCTTAATGGTCAATTTTCGCCATGAAAGAATGTGGGAAGATAGACAAAACAATTCATAGCAACCTGTTCTGAAGCTTTCTCTAAGGTTCCAACAGGTAAGCAAATGTAGTAGATGTTGTAGTGTTCCACTCAGATCCCCTCTAGCTGCTGGGAGTGATGGCTGCTGATGACTCACAGCTGTGTCCCTCTTGGGTATTGCTCTTAGTTACAAGTGGCCTTGCCGAAGGTTATGCCCTCTCTGGAAGTGTAGGAGTGGTGAACAGCATGCATGCAGTGAGAGTACAAAGATTCATACTCCTTGCCTCAATTTCAGACAACTCTGAAAGGCCATCCCAGCTCCAAATCTCCCTGAAGGAATAACTGGAACTTCCACTTCCACTTCTCCCTCTCCTAAATCTAAGTCTTGCTTCCTTTTTTGCCTCACAGGCATTGATCCCAAGTGTACTTCCTAATAACCCTCTTGTGTGCACATCTATCAGAGTCTGTTTCCAAATAACCTAGGTAAATTAAAAATGCATCGACCTAAAAAGAGCAAAGGAGGAAGAGGCAATACTTCAATTTAATACACAGGGACATATATTAATATAAGGGTGAGATTGAGTAAGGCAGAACAACTGTTCTCAGAAGGAGGCCAAGTTAGCTATGGGATGAATTGGGAAGGCTGTGCTTTTTGTTTTTTTCAATACTGGGGATCAAACCCAGGTCTTTGCACACAAGACACAAGTGCTCCACCACTGAGCTACATCCCCAGCCCAGGAGGCTGTGGGGGTTTTTTGTTTGTTTGTTTTTCTTTTCTTTTATTTCTTTTTTTTTGGGGGGGGGGTACCAGGGATTGAACTCAGGGGCACTAGACCACTGAGGCACATCTCCAGCCCTATTTTGTATTTTATTTTATTATTATTATTATTTTGTGGTGCTGGGATTGAATCTAGGGCCTTGTACATGTGATGCCACTCTACCAACTGAGCTATATCCCCAGTCCCTCTATGTTGTATTTTATTTAGAGACAGGGTCTCACTGAGTTGCTTAGTGCTTTTGCTGAGGCTGACTTTAAACTTGCAGTCCTCCTGTCTCAGCCTCTGGAGCCACTGGGATCATAAGCATGTGCCACCATACCCAGCTCTGTATTATTTCTTATAACCATATGTGAATCAATAGTTCTGAATTAAAATTTCAATTTAAGGAAGTCAGGGGAAAAAGTAAAGAAAAAAAAAGAAAAAATGTTCTTTTTTCTTTTCTTTTTTTTTTTTAACCAGGGGTTGAACTCAGGGGCACTCGACCACTGAGCCACATCCCCAGCCCTATTTTGTATTTTATTTAGAGACAGGATCTTGCTGAGTTACTTAGTGCCTCACTTTTTGCTAAGGCTGGCTTTGAATTTGCGATCCTCCTGTCTCAGCCTCCCAAGTGGCTGGGATTACAGGTGCATGTCACCGTGCCCAGCAAAAAGCTGTGTTTTTGAAGGTGTAACTAAAAAAGATTGAATCTCTGCTCATGAACAGAGTTCTGAGGAGTTGGGCCCCTTTGATTCATCTAGACTAAGTCACCCCTCACTTCCTTTTCCTTATGAAAATAAACTCTTGACCCAATAAGCCCGGAGAATAGTGCTTTGCACATAGCGATAGCATGAGGCAGGATAAGACTGATAGTGGAGGCTCCTGCTTTATCTTCTGTGTCTCCAACATGTGTGCATATGCACACACGTACACACATACACACACAAAGTACTGCTTACCACAGATCAATACCCCCAAATCCTAATTAGACACCTCTCTGGGGATATTTATAGTTTTGAAAAAATCACCAAAAGGGAAGACAATACCTCAAATTCAAGGAATTAGGAAACAACATTCATGTTTTCTCCACTAAGATTTATAATTTTAGCTCTTCTATTTTATTCTTAGATCTATTTTGAGTTAATCTTTGTATATGACATGAGGTAGGGGTTCAAGTTCATTCTTTTGCATGTGAATACCCAGTTGTTCTGGCACCATTTATTGAAAAGATAATACTTGAGCCACTGAAATGTCTTGCACACTTCCCAAAAATCAGTTGACCAGAAATATCTGGGTTGGCATTCATTTCTTTTGTTAAAAAGAATTCGTTTTGTATTTTTTTCTTTTTCTTTCTTTCTTTCTTTCTTTCTTTCTTTCTTTCTTTCTTTCTTTCTTTCTTTCTTTCTTTCTTTCTTTCTTTCTTTCTTTCTTTCTT
>NW_026009173.1:0-3416 GCF_001458135.2 Marmota marmota marmota | reverse complement strand
TTTTTTTTTTTTTTTTTTTTTTTTTTTTCTGCTTGGACCACACTCTTCTCCACCATCAGATCAAGGCTGAAATATTTATCTCCTTAGAGAGACATCTACTGGTTTCTATAAACTGTTAGGTTCCTCTAAACTCTCCCCCTCATGATGATTTAATATTTGATTATAAATGCTTGCTTAATGTCTGCACTGCTTTTTAGAGTATGTTTCATGATTCCAAGGGCCTATTTTTGTCTTGCTCACCAATATATTCCTAGTGAATACGTAGGACAATGCCTCACACAGAATAAACACTCAATAAATTGTTATTGAAATATATGAGTGAACAAATGATTAATTGCATGTGTTGGTAGTTATAAGAATAGTGAGGCAAAAAATAGCACACAAACATTAAGTTGTTTTCTCAGAAATATGGACAGAGTTACACTATGACATCGATTTTTTTTGTCTCCCTGTGATCTGCAGCTTGCTTTTCTAAGATGTCTGGTTGATGGTGTAGATATTCTGTGAGTAGCCTTGGAACATAGTGGGAGAGCAGGCTCACTGTGGGTAAAACTCATGATCTTATCCTTATTAGCATAGCTCAATCAGGGAAGTAGTATACATGGCTGTAAATTTTTGTCAAGGGCAATTTATGTAAAATTTGACAAACCATATGCAGAAAGCCACCTATGTGATTGTTGATGATTTCTATAGTTATTGCTCAATTTTAATAAACTCCAAACAAAAACTCGAGAATCTCTGATTATGACCAACTATTTTAGTGTTTTAATGTTTTTTCTTCTCTACTCTATGGTGCCTGCCAAAAGTGGGAGTAAAATGTCTGGATTACTTGGCATTTATTGGATAAACAGCATTTCATTTTTACACAAATGTTGACATTAATTAAGTCTTCCAACATCTGGGATGTAGGTAAGTGTTCTGTTAATTTTGTAGAAGAGGAAATGAAATCAGAGTGGCTTGGCAGTTTGCCAAGGTCACTGAACAAGTCAGTGTCAGGACTGGGAGTACTACTCAGGAATTTTTGGCTGTGAATCTTCTGTTCAACTAAACTACCTTCATAAGGGATAAACACGCTGGGAATATATTCCTGGTTTTATATTTCCTATCAAACCGAGAAAGCTCAGTAATCTCACGAGAATTCCTGTTTCCAATTTCAATTTTATGAGTGAGGGCACCCTAATAAGCATCACATAGAAATTTAAAATGTCATACATTCATGTGAAACAGAATTTTGAAAAATGTTTTTACTTTCATTCCTTTTTCACTTTGAATTCTTTCTAGTGTTCTGTTTTCCTTAAAAAAAAAATTAATCCGTGGAGTCTTTGAAGGATATCCTTTAAAGAAAATCCTTGTGATTATAAAGTGAAAAATATGCTAGACAAACAAATATCACACTTAGTATATCTAAGTACTATTTTGTAGTATGTGTTATTTTGGTCCCATTGTGTAAATCAAAACTATAAGAAATTACCCATCTTTGAAAGAATAATTGCACTGTAATTGCTTAGATATTTATAATGTAATATCTAGATAATATGAAATAAGACAAAAGTAAACCCATCATCCTCCTATTTCACAATAGTTCTTTGATTCACAAGTTTCTTAGGAAAAGAAAGAAATTGCCCTGGATCATCCATGGAAAGTTCTGACGTGGAAGAGGGCCTAGACTCTGTTGCTAGGTGGCGGCTGGCCTGGGTTCTAGTTCCACCTCTGTCACTGACATGCCCAGTGTCCCTGGCCAATCTTTTAACTCTCTCATGCTTCAATATCCTCATTTGTAAAACAGGGACAATGGCAGAATGTATCTCATGGGTTATAATGAGGATTAAGTGAGTTGGTCTATGCTCGGGACACAATTATATGGCATGTTGTATGAGAGAATCATCAGTTATTCACATCTTTTGAGGTCTAATTGCAATATTTTGTATTTCTGAAATTAGTCTTGGATAAATGTTGTATATCATATAGAATACATTAAGTGCTGAAGGAGCAAAAATGTTAGAACAGGAGAAAGAGAGAGAGAGATGCAGTTTGGCAGGAAGCCAGGTTCCCATTTGTAGCTTATTTCTGTAACATTTCCATAAACTTCCCTGGAGTACAATGAAAAACTGTGTAAAGTGATCCTGCTGGTTTTGAATGAACCCACAGCACAAGGGAATTCTCACAGTAAAATTGAAGAGGCTGGTGAAGAATGTTCGGCTACTTTTCTCTCACAAGGATGAATGCAGGAACATGTGGGCATATCATTTTTTGCATATTTTAACATTGCCCTCAGACATTAGACAATTTTTTCTAAACATTTTCCAGGGTAATGGCAAACGTGGCTATGCTTTATATTGTATTTAGCTGCATGTAAACCTGGTATTTAGAAGGAACAGCCTCTTATTGAATTAGAGAGAACAAGCTGACAGAAGGTGCTCTTTGATGAATATAATAATGTTTGCAGGGCATGTGTAGGTGCCACAAAGCAGAATTTTAGAGAAAAAATGTATACTTTTTGACTTAATAGTCATTAATAGACTTAATAGTTAAACATAAAATTCCAAATTTGGAGTTGCTTTTCCATTTTAAATAGCATTTGAAGCAAAGGTGTAGAAAACATACTAAAAAACTGAATGCATTCATTATATAGAATCACGTAAAAGCATTCTGAGAAAAATCTCATCATATATACTTAAACTTGTATTATACAACTTAAAAAATCTAGATATATCCTTCATTTTTTAATCTCAGAGACAAATCTGCTACCATCACTTTGAGTTTTTACATCTTCATAGAAGACTTGTGAAAAACACAGATTTCAATAAGATAGAACACAAAGTGTTTGTATTAAAAAATAGAAAATAGGTATCATTCATCAAGCTGAAATGCAGTGGCTGTCTGTGACAGACATTAAGACTATGTCTGGATAATATGATCCTTCCCGGTTTTGTTGTGCCAAATAAGACTGGAAACCTATGCCCCTTACTCAGAGGACATTTTCATTTTTATTTTTTTAATTTAATTAATTTATTTTAATTAGGTATATATGGCAGCAGAATGCATTTTGATTCATTGTACACAACTGCAGCACAACTTTTCATTTCTCTGGTTGTACACAATGTAGCATTGCACCATATGTGCAGTCATACAGGTAATGATGTCCATCTCATTCCACCATCTTTCCTGTCCCCATTCCCCCTTTCCACCCTCCCCTCCCCTTTCCGCCATCAAAACTACTTCTTTTTTCCCATACTCCCCACCCCATTATGAATCAGTATTCAGCCTTTGATTTTTTTTGGATTGGCTTAGTTCACTTAGTATGATATTCTCCAACTCCATGCATTTGCCTGCAAATGCCATTATTTTATTTTATTTTAATGCTGAGTAACATTCTATTTTATATATATATATATATATATATATATATATATATA
>NW_026009172.1:0-3417 GCF_001458135.2 Marmota marmota marmota | reverse complement strand
GGAGGAGGGTTGATGCCAGTTTGTACAGAAATATAAATAAAGTGTGTAGGTGGCGCTCAAAATAACCCAGCAGATCCAGCCTGGGATGAAGTTACCGTTGTCGCTAATGTATATTGTTACAGGTTATTTTTCAGAGTTTCTGTTTTGATAGTTGAAAGACTATGCTGTGTGAGGAGAAAATAAGACCCAAGCCGACTCAGAGTCGTAATCAAACAAAATTCAGAAACAGGTTAGCCTGACACCTATGGTCGCTGGTCACAGTGTTTGACCACAAGTAATTTGATTTAGTGTGGATGGTATGGGAGGAGGCGAGCAGGCCAGACCTAAATTTCCTCTACTTAAACTTGAGCCCTCTGGTCATAGCTTCCTGCTTTCCAACCCAGGTTCCCAGAATGCGTTGGCCTGCTTGGGCACCCTGGTAACATAGGAAGGATAGTGGGATCAGCACAAAGTGATATTCATGGTCTGATTCAGCAGGAGCGTGCATTTGACTGACTTGCTGATTTCTTGGCTGGACTTCTCCCTGGGCAAGTGAGGGTCCCTGCTCCCCACTGTGCTCTGAGCTGGGCTGGCTCAGAGACGCATATGCTGTGATGTCAGTTGGTCACTGAGTGTCACCTACTGCTGGGTCCACCAGAAGAGCCCAACATGATGCTCAAGGTTCTGTGTGTTGACCTCCATGACTTTCCCAGCCCCAGCCCCAGGCCTGCTCTCAGGGGGTGCTGAGGGCTGTGTCTGTCAAAGAAGCCACCCAGGACAGGCTCCTGGAACTGATACAGCAGCCTCTCCTCCTTCTCTGTCCCCAATCTTCTTGGAGTCTAATATCTCACTCCTTTAAATATCCTGCTAAGGCATTAGTTGTTAACCAAGATAGAGGATTTATATCTAAAAGCAGGACTCAAATCTGAAAAAACTCTCACACCCAAATGGATGCAGGTTTAAGGGGGAGATGTTGAGTGAGGATGGGGTAGCAGATGGCACGCTCCCCGCCTGGCTGAGAAATCTCACACTGTCCATCATCACCTGGAGATGCCACTCAGGAAGCTGGTGCTGCCCCCCTGACCCCTCTGTGAAGGAAGACAGTCCTACAAGGAGGCCCCCATGATGAGAGCCTCTCCAGAGAGACACCATATTATCCTCATCCTTTTTTCTAACTCACCTGTTTGAGGAGGAGGGAAGGATGAAGGGAGGGAGAGAGGGGGAAAGAGAGAGAGAGATTGAGAAGGATGGTCGTGGACGTGGAGAGGATAAAATATAATATAATTAAGGAACGCACAGGGATGAAACTATAAGCACATACAAATTGAGCGTCCCTAATCCAAAATCTAAAGTCCGACAACTTTTTTGAGTGTCAACAAGATGCTGCAAGTGGAAACTTCCACACCACAAAACTTTGTTTCATGAACAAAATTATTTAAAATATTGTATAAAACTACTTTCAGATTATTGTGGAAGGTGTATATGAAACATAAATTTAAAAAATTTTATGATGTTCAGACTTGACTCCTATCCCCAAGATGCCTCACGATGTGTTTGCCATTAGTTCAAGATCGAGAAAAAAATCTGAAATCTGAAACACTGCTGGTCCAAAGCATTCCAGATAAAGGACATATGATCTGCGCTGTTATCTTAATGAACCAGGTCTGATGAGCTCACTGGGGTCAGGATGTCTGGGAGCCCAGGGACAGGATAATCCACTTCTAGTTTGGGGTTTCAAAGAAGTTTTCCCAAGGACACTTCATTCATGTTAAAAGATACATATTTAGCCTGTTTTCTGATCCTTTAGTGGCACAGATTTGCCCCACCTGGGGCTCCTCCGTCAACACCCTTCTTAGAGCAGCTGTCTGTTCAGGCCTGTCAAGAGTGAAGCATCCAAAATCCAACTGTAGGGGACTGGCTGCCTCTTCTGGCCCAGGGAGTTTGCTGCCCAGAGAGGCATAGATACCATGAAGGAAAGAAATGCCCCATGCCAGGGACCACAGGTGGAGGGGAGGGGGAGGCAGATGCTGACAGCATCTCAGAAGATGGAGGTCAGAAACACGGGATTTACAAAAATGCATATATAAGTCTTTGCAGAATCCAGGTCCCTTCAACTAAGCCAAAATCTCATGCCTCCCCAGCAAGCCCACCAAGAAGTGGTCTCTCTTCAAGGGTAAGAGCTAGGACCCACCCATAGCCCATAACTTGGTCATCCATGAACTGCCAAGGCAGAATGGCAGGTTGTCACTAGCAGGGACAGGAATATGCACCCCACCAAATCATCCTCTGCCTGTTCCCATGGGTCTCCGGAAAGACACAGTGTTATTTTTGGAAGTCAGACTTTCTCTAGTGTTTCAGTTTGGTATCTGAAATTTTCACAGCAAAGCAAGTTACAGAAATGGGTGTATTTTGAAAACAAAATAGTTTTCCTATGACATTTTGTTGTTGTAATGAGCTGAAGTCAGAAGATATTAATTTTTAAACAACATGTCAAAAATATTTGCCCTTAATGCTTTCTCTCTCCCTACTGAAAAAAAAAATGTCAAAGGTTCAAACATCTCACATTAATGGACAAGGCCATATTGATTGTTTCTACCTAACATAACCGTGTTGCTGAAGTTTAGGAGCAACAACCTCATGAGCAAGTCGATATTGATGACTCTTTTTAACATCATCATTATTATACTTACCAGGACTCATTAATATTCTTAACAATACGTTAACAGCTCTCCTTAAGACTTCACATGTGAAATGAAAATAACTGATTTCATCTCCTTTGGGTATATACCCAGAAAAAGGATTGCTAGATCATACAGGAATTCTATTTTTAATTTCCTCATGACCCACCCTACAGTTTCCCGCAGTGGCTATACCAACCTATAATCTCTCGAACAATGCATTAGGGTCCTCTTTCTCTGCACCCTTGCCAACTCTTGCTGCTTCTTTTTTAGTATTAGCCATCTTTTTTTCCATAGAAATTTATTTATTTTGCATTACAATTCTTATATGCCTTTATACCACCATTTATCATCTCTCTGATTGTATAAAGGTATGCTGACACCAAATTCATATCTTCATACATGTATTTTGTATAATGATGAGGGTTTCCTTTCACCATACTTGCTATTCCCCTTCTCCTTCCCTTTCCTCCCACCCCTATTCCCTATCTAGAGGTAGTCTTCCTCCCTTGCTCTCCCTCCCAACCCCATTTTGAGTTACCTCCTTATATCAGAGAAGACATTCGGCATTTGTTTTTTGGGGATTGGCTGACTTCACTTAGCATAATCTGCTCTAATGCCATCCATTTCCCTGCAAATGCCATGATTTTATTCTTTTTTATTGCTCAGTAATATTCCATTGTGTATAAATGCCACTTTTTTTTATCCATTCATCCACTGAAGGACATCTAGGTTGGCTCCACAGTTTTGCTATTGTGAA
>NW_026009171.1:0-3417 GCF_001458135.2 Marmota marmota marmota | reverse complement strand
AAAAAAAAAAAAAAAAAAAAAAAGCTGACTAAAAGAATCTAACCAGTAGGAAGGAGGAGGCAGAAAAGGAAGGATATGACTCCTCTTTAAGGAAATTTGCTAGATATTGCACATTATTACACATATAGTCCATTGCCTAGAACGTAAGTCACATGTCTATACCAATATAGACCATGGTGCTGAGCTAGAAGTTTGTGATCTTACTACTTAGGAATAAAAAATACTGCAGACAACTCTCAGTTTCTGCCACAACCAGTGTAAAGATTCCGTTTTTCTCTAAGACAAAAAGCAGAACAGAAAGATATATAGCAAAGCATTCAAACTAGTTATCATGGGTTGGTGGGATTTTGGACAAATTTTACTTTTAACCATATATGACTTAATTTTTTATTGAACATTTTTTAAACATTAAAAATGATACTTAGAACTAAGACGTTTTTAAAATTAAAAAAAGAAATCGAGGAGTACTGTTTTGTACCCAATCTATTTGCTTTAAGGAAAATTAAGACACAAATGAAAACTATAAAAATCACCCAACAAATGCTAGGTTATAATTTATTTGTTGTGTGGGAAATAAAAATGTATCTTTCATAAAACAAGAATTAAACAAAGGGAAAATAGGTATGTTTTCTAGAAATATATAGGACACACATCTTTTAAACAAAGTTCTCAGCTGTGTCTTACTTCTGGGAATCCATGGTCCTGTTGTAAAAGCTGTGAGTGCAGAAAACCAAGAGATGAGAGCAAGGTGATATCCTTGACTTAGCACTTCACGGTTAACCTGAAAATGTCCTTACTCCACAGTCCCTAAGAGGCACGGTTCCCTGGGAAGTCCAGTCTAAGGCTTTAGCTTACCTGTTTCACAGATGAGGAGACTCAAGCAAGAAGAAATTTGCAAACTTTGCAAACTTCTTAAGTAAACTACAAGGAGGTTAAATAACAAGCTTGGTTGGTGGTGCCTGCTGTACTGAAAGAATTTTTTTCGTCCATCTCTGTCTGAAGTTGAGAATATATGCTGAACACAAGGGCAAACCATTTTGTAACTTGGAGGTTAATTACAAGAGGCTAAATTTTTTTTTCAGGGGTGGGGGGCGGGGGAGACAAAAGTAGCAGTCATAATCAGTGGAAACTTACTTCAGTTTACTAATTTTAACATGGCAACATCAATAATCACTTTTTTCTATAAACCAGATGAACAATTTAAGAATCCAAAGACACACATACCAAGTCACTTTTTACTTTGTAAAATCTTATAAAGATCAGAGAAACTACAATAGTTTAAACAGCTGGACACTCCTGCCCCCTGGTGGCTAGAGTTGACTATAACCAGAGTTTCTCAAGACTATCCATTATACCACTAAAAATCTCACAATTTTTCTAATAAAAATTAGCTAGTTCTTCTTGTACTTTGGCCTGCAAGTTTCTTAGTTTATTTTCCTAAAGATACAGAGAGAGAGAGAGAGAGGGAGGGAGGGAGGGAGACATATATGAATAAATAGACAGAATACTTTATATTTCTGCCTTCCCCCTCCCCTCCACCTTATTACTTTGTAGTATCCTGATCAAGTATTGATTTGTTTCATTACATTGAAAGAAGATAGGAACTCTGTATTTCTAATTCAAATACAATCACCAGCCTAAAATAGTGCCTGGTACATAAAAATAATTCAGTAAATGTTTGTTGAGTGAACAAGAGGCAGAGAGAAAGCTGTGAGGGAGGGAGTGAGGGAGGGGGAGAGAGAGAGAGAGGACATATTCTTTCAAAGGTTCTTCTCTGCCTCTATTTAACAGGGATTTATTAAAGAAATATTTGCATTACCCTGAGTACATATCAGGCATAGGAAATAGAAACTTAATTAAGTTGGTACAAATAGGCATTGTCCTAAGTACTTTAGAAATATTTTTATATAGTCCTAATAGTAATCCTATAAAATAATATTTTACCTGTTTCGCAGATGAGGAGACTCAAGAAAGAAGAAATTAAATTCCCCAATGCTAAATAGCTAGTCAGTGGTGGAGCCGAGACTTGCAGGTGAGGAACTTGGCTCCACACTTCACACTTGTAACAACAAAACACTGCCTCACTAACGCTCTGAAGACAAAGAGCAGAATTAGAAGAGAAATGTAGTTTCAGAAGCATTGTGCCAATCATTCCATGTAAGTTGCATACTTCTGGAACATGAACTATATTAGAGATGTCATCACTGTAACAGAGAACCAGCTCCATTAATCCATTGCTTAATGGAGTAGTTAATTACATGGGTGGGTAAAGTAGACTAGGTGGTTACCAGGACCCAAAACAGCCTCAGGGAAGGAAATCAGTAGTTTTTAATTTTACCTTAAAAACCATTAACTTTTTAAAATCAGATCTGTTTGTCTATAAAATGTTTAAAATATCATTGAGCAAAACAGATTACCGTTTGCTGTTGAGCAAAACTGATACTCTAGGATGCATTGGGTTTATCTTGTCGTTCTTCTCTGGAGCTTATCCCAGTTTGAAAACACAAATGTGATCTTTTCTCAAATTATTGCAAAAATTTAAGTTGCTAAAAGGGCAATAGTGCTGAAAGCACATATGATATTTGTTTTAACTTGAAAGTTACACATGTTCTTGAGACCAATAATTAAAATTATCACTAACTCAGCAAGCAGAAGGAATTAATTGCTGCCTTAGAGATACCTCCAAATACTATTTGAAAGTGCTTTGAGGATTTTTTAAAAAAAATATATATATTTAGTTGTAGTTAGACACAATACCTTTATTTATTTATTTTTATGTGGTGCTGAGGATCAAACTCAGCACCTCCCTTGTGCTAGGTGAGCATTCTACAGCTGAGCCACAACCCCAGCCCAACTTTGAGGATTTTTTTAAAAGAAAATAAAGTATCTGTAACAGGGTTTCTTTAACAAGAAGAAATTCTGGTTGATATAATGATGTTATTTATTCATATATAAAATACTTTGAAACCTATATACTTAGTGAAACTCAATATATAACTTGGGAACTTTTGTAGTCTACATAATATCAGAATTTCTAAATCAGCCTCAGGAAGTATTTTCTTTCTGAAGTAATGGTACCTCCATTGACTTATTCACAGAAGGTATGTCCTAGGTCTAATCATCTGTGCTTCACACATCTTGGAACCTTGTGAAAGAGAATCACAGAAATTACTTTCAGTGATGTAAATTTGAACATAGATCCAGATGCACACCAGTAGTCCTCAAGAAGAACTTCAAGGCTTTCTTGGTATAGTAAACACAACATCTCTGGCTGTAATGACACCCTTTGTTAACCTAGCATATTTAATTCATCAAAAGAGAGGGCTAGGTTAGATGGGCTTGCCACCACCACTTATTATGGAAAGAACTTAGAAAGACACCTCAGATTCAGAGGGCCTCCTTCATTCTTGGTCTGTG
>NW_026009170.1:0-3417 GCF_001458135.2 Marmota marmota marmota | reverse complement strand
GTCTCTAAAAGGAATATCACTCAGCTATAAAGAAGAATGAAATTATGGCATCTGCCAGTAAATGGATGAAACTGGAGACTATCATGCTAAGTGAAATAAGCCAATCTCCAAAAAGCAAAGGCTGAATGTTCTCTCAATATGTGGATACTGACTCAAAATAGGTGGGTGGGGGGTTGGCGGGAGAAGTGGAGTTTCACCAGATAGGACAGGGGAGTGTGGGGATGGAGAATGGGAAAGACAGTAGAATGAATCAGACATAACTTTCCTACGTTCATATATGAACACACGACCAGTGTAACTCCACACCAAGTACAACCACAAAAATGTGAAGTTAATACTCATGTGTGTATGTTATGCCAAAATACATTCTATTGTCATGTGTAACTAAAAAGAACAAATTAAAAATTAAAATGGTATTTAGTACTTTCACAGTGTCATGCAACCATCACCTCTATTTAGTCCTAAAATATTTGTATCATTCCAAAGAAAAAAATCCCTTACCCATTAGGCAGTTTGTCCCTATCCTTTTATATCCATAGGCAGTGGCTACCACCAACATACATTTTGTCTCTGGATTTATCTATTCTGGATATTCATGTAAATGAATTCGGACAGTGTGACCTTGTGTGTGTTTTCTTTCACCTAACATGTTTTCATCCATTTAGCACAGCATAGTAGCATGTATCAGTATTTCATCCTTTTAACACCTGAATAATATTCCATTGTCTGGATTTACTGCTTTTTTTATCAACAGATATTTGGTCTGTTTCTATATTTTGACTATTGTGAATAGTGCTGCTGCAAATGAGTGTGCAGGTGCTTGTTTGAATTCCTGTTTTTAAATCTTATGGGTACTACTCACATGTGTAATTTAGAGTCATGTGCTTAATCATTCAAGGGACTGCCAAATTGTTTCCCACAGCAGCTGAACCTTATTATATTCCCATCAGTAATGTGTTAGGGCCAATTTTTCACCAATACTTCTTTTTTTTAATTATTGTCATCCTAGTGAATATGAAGTGATATTTCATTGTGATTTTTCACTTCCCTAACGTCGAGTGTCTTTTTATACACCTGTTTGCCATATGTATATGTTTTTTGAAGAAATAGATATTTGGTCTTTTACTCATTTTTAAATGAGTTGTCTTTTTTGTTTAGTTGCTAGGTTTTTTAATATATATATTTGGATACTAGATCCTTATCACAGAGAATGATTTGCAAACATTTTCTCCCATTTTTGTAGATCAGAATTTTCTCTTTCTTGATAATTTGAAATACAATTATATATTTTTTGGTGCCAGGGATTGAACTCAGGGCTTTACACATGACAGGCAAGTGCTATACCACTGAGCCACATCCCCAGCCCTCTTGATTGTTTTTCTTTTTTTTCCTCCTTTTTCCCCCACTGCTGGCAGGGCCTCAAACAACCCAGGGCCTCACTCCTGCTAGGCAAGCACTGCACCCACTAAGCATGCACATCCCTGATAATGTGTTTTAATGTACAAAAATTTTTAATTTGTTGAAGTCTAATATACCTATTTTGTCATTTTTGTGTGTGTGCTTTTGTTGTCATATCTAAGAATCCATGCCAAATCCAAAGTCATGAAGATCTGCCCCTGTGTTTTCTTCTAAGACTTTTATAGTTTTAGCTCTTCTATTCAGGTTGTTGATCCATTTTAAGTTAATATTTTTAATATTTTATATTATTACATAGAGATATAATTTCATTCTTTTGCATGTGGGTGTTTCAGTTTTCTCAGTAACCAATTGTTGATGAAACTATTGTTTCCCCCATTGAAAGTTCTTGGCATCTTTTTTCTTTGTAAACTCTGACACATTATAATCACATTAGCTTACTCTAAAGAATCTGAGAACAAAGTGTTGGAACTCTGCCTCAAATATCCCTGGTATACGTCTGCCATCCAAGCAGGCTTTTCTGAGGGGTCTGAAACAGCCCATCTCAGGGTTCTGAGAAGAACTAGCGTAAGTGTCCACCTCTCCAATAGTAGTTTATCCTATTAGTGAGACTTCAAACTCTAGGGAGTGTACTAGGTTTCTGACCCTAGCCCAAAATGGTTCTCTGTTGTAGGTACAAATTTTATGCCATGAGTCCTATTCAGGCACATTTTCAGTCTTTTTTACTTTCATTTGTTCTCTTTCCTGCCTTTCCTCCTTTTCTCCTTTTCTCACTTCCTTCCTTTTTTAAAAAAAAAAAATTAACATCTATAATGCAACATGTTTGGTGTACAATGAACTGCACATATTTAAACTGTACAATTTGATGAATTTTAATATGTATAAAACTGTGAAACCAACACAGAATTCAAGGTAAGAAACATTTCTTTATCTGTGTATCTGTTAGTGGATACCTAGGCTGTGTCCCCTATCTTAGCCATTGTGAATAGTGCTACAATAAACATGGGAATGCAGGTATCTCTTGTATGCTGATTTCCTTCACATATACATCAAGAGAGGTATTACTGAATTATGGGATGATTTAGTTTTTCTGAGTAATCTCCATACTGTTTTCCATGTGTCTACAATAATGTGAAAGGGTTCCTTTTTCTACACATCCTTGACAGCATTTGTTTTTCATTATTTTTTGTTTGTTTTTTGATAATAGGATAATAGCCATTCTTACGGGTGAGATGAAATCTCAATGTAGTTTTTTAAAATTTTTTTTAGTTGTTGATAGATCTTTATTTTATTTATTTATATGTGGTGCTGAGAATCGAACCTAGTGCCTCACACATGCCAGGCAAGTGTGCTACCACTGAGCCACAGCCACAGCTCATCAATGTGGTTTTGATTTGCATTACTCTGATAACTAAAGATATGGATCATTTTTTATCTGTCTATTGCCATATATACTTTTTTGTAGTTTTTGTTCCACATTTTTTATTGATGCATTAGAGTTGTACATAACGATGGGATTTATTGTTACACATTCATACATGCACACAATATAACAATATAATTTGGCCAATAACACTCCCCAGTCCTGCCCCCTCCCTCCTCTCCTCCTAACCCCTGGTTCCTTTTCTCTACTGTTCTCCCTTTGATTTTTAGGAGCTACACCTCCACCTTTTTTGCCCCCTCTTTCCTCTCCAGCTGCATATGAGAGAAAACATATGATCCTTGACATTCTCAGTTGGACTTACTTCACTTAACATGATGATCTCTAGTTCCACCATTTTCCTACAAATGACATAATTCCATTTTTCTTTATGGCTGAATAAAACTCCATTCTGTATATATATATCACATTCTCTTTATCCTTTCATCCACCCATGGATACTTAGGCTGATTCCATATTTTTGCTATTGTGAACTATGCTGCTATAAACAGGGGTATGCATGTATCACTGTAGTAAGATGACTTTAATTCTTTAGGATAAACTCTGAGGAGTGGTGTAGC
>NW_026009169.1:0-3417 GCF_001458135.2 Marmota marmota marmota | reverse complement strand
TGCTGCAGGAGGGAGCTGCTGTGCTCACCCACAGCCCCTGGGCTCCCCGCCTGGAAGGCCCCAGGGCACCAGGGCTCTTTCCTTTCCAACAAGGTGCACAAGTCAGCTTCTATTGGTCCCATATATATTGTTTTAGAATTGATTTATTAGTTTATTCATTTGGCAGATGCAAGGACCAAGAGGAAGAGGTGTTTAATCTAGGGACAACATAAGTCTTGGACACATTCCCAGCACCTCAAACACGTTTGCCCGTGGTCAGCACTGAATGCTTACTTGTTGAATGAATGAATAAATGTTTGACTTTGTGGAGAGCAGAATTAAATTATGGATCTGGAAATGTTTTGTGAAATGTAATAAGTTGTTATGATATTTTTAGTAATAATAGTAACCATTGTCCAATAAAGGGTTTAAGTTAAAGTTTTTTATTTTTTGTTTAATTTTTTGGCAGTACTGGGGATTGAACCTAGGAGCTTTGTGGCACTGAACTACATATCCGTCTTTTTTTTTTTTAATTCTTATTTTTCAAGATAGGACCTTGCTAACATGCTGAGGCTGGCTTTGACCTTGAGAACCTCCTGTCCCAGCCTCCCAAGTTGCTGGGATTATAGGCGTGCCTCACCATGCCTGGTTTCCAGTAAAGCTCAGTACCAGGGGCTCAGTGGCAATGTCAGTGTTTAGGTACAGAGACAGTGTGACAGAGCCCTGCTGGAAAGCGCCTGAGTTCAGCCACACAGGAGTTCATCCTAGGCAAGGCATGGAGCCTCCTGCCATTCCAGCTCCCTGTGATTTCACAGAGACACCCTTGCATTAGGCACCCCTCATGCTCCATAGCCATCCCTCAAGATGCTACTCTGGCTAGGAAGCTGTAGACCCGCTCTAAACGCCTATGGATTAAACCTTCTCATTGGAGAGTGGATTCCCAGGCCCTCTGTGCGACTCTTTCTGAATGTCAGGGCAGAGTGCTCGCTCCAGAAACAAACTCCTGGGTCTGCCCTGCTCCCCACAGGCTCCCTCCACTGCCCTTCCCTTTCCTTGCTGTATGTTGAGCTTCTTCCTAGCTCACATCACTTTCCTCTGTCTGACAAATCCTTAAATGCAGCCCTAATAAATATCAAATTCCCTAAAAGGCCTGGGTCCAATTCTCAGCTATAAAATACAATAAGATAAAAAAGATAAAATAAGATAAAATACGATAAAATACAATACAATAAAATGAATAAAATGAAATACAATATAATAAAGTAAAATACAATACACTAAAATGCAATAAAAGGCAATACAAGGCAATGGAAGACAATGGACGGCAAAGAAAGACAATACAAGACAACACAAGGCAATACAATGCAGTAAAATAAAATAAGTAAAATACAATACAATACAGTAAAATGCAATACAATAATAAAATAAAATACAAAAAAATACAATGAAATAAAATAAAATACATACAATTCAATATAATAAATTAATATACAATACAATACAATAAAGTAAAATACAATATAATAAAATGCAATACAAAGCAGTACAATGCAAAAAAATAAAATAAAATAAGTAAAATAAAATAAAGTAAAATACAATACAATAAAATGCAATAAAAGGCAATACAAGGCAATGGAAGGCAATGCAAAGCAATAAAATAAAAGGAAATAAATAAAATAAGATACAATACAATACAATACAATAAAATACAATACCATAAAATAAAATAAAATAAATACAACAAAGTAAAATAAAGTAAAATACAATACAGAACAATACAATACAATACAAGGCAATACAATGCAATAAAGTAAAATAAATAAAATAAAAACAGTGATATACAATACAATAAAGTAAAATACTATGAAATAAAATAAAATAAATACAATACAATAAATAAAAGATAATAAAATAAAATATAATACAATACAATAAAATAAAACACAATAAAGTAAAATAAAATAAAGTAAAATGCAATAAAATAAAATAAAAAAATAAAATTAAAAAAATTAAAAAACAAATATACATAAATTAAAAAATAAAAAAATATAAAAATTTAAAAATTAAAAAAATTAAAAAATAAAAAGTAAAATAAAATAAAAATAAATAAATTTTAAAAATTAAAATAAAATAAATTGAAAAAATTAAAAAATGAAATGAAATGAAATATAAAATAAAATGTAAAACAAAATAAGATAAAACAAAATAAAACAAAACAAAATAAAATAAAATAAATAAAAAATAAAATAAAAAATAGTAAAGTAAAAAATAATACAAATACAATAAAATAAAATAAAATAAAAAATTAAAAAATAAAGATAAATGAAATGAAATATGAAATATAAAACAAAACAAAATAAAATAAAATAAATGAATTAATTACAAAATAAAATAAATAAAATAAAAAATAATACAAATAAAATAAAATAAAAAATTAAAAAATAAAATAAAATATAAAATAAAATATAAAACAAAATAAAATAAAACAATAAAATAAATTAAATAATATGAATAAAATAAAATAAAAAATAATACAAATAAAATAAAATAATAAAATTAAAAAATTAAAAATGAAATGAAATAAAATGAAATATAAAATAAAATATAAAACAAAACAAAATAAAATAAAACAAAATAAAAAATAATACAAATAAAATAAAATAAAATAAAAAATAAAAAATTCAAAAATTTTAAAAATGAAATGAAATAAAATTAAAAAATAAAAATAAAATAAATAAAATAATAAAAATTTAAAAATACAAATAAAATAAAATAATAGAAAAATTAAAATAAAAATAAATGAAATACAATGAAATGAAATATAAAATAAAATATAAAACAAAACAAAACAAAATTAAATAAATAAATAAATAAAATTAAAAAACAAAACAAAATGAAATAATAAAATAATAAAATTAATAAATAATACAATACAATACAATAAAAATAATACAAATAAAATAATAAAATAAAAACATAAAAATAAAATAATAAAATGAAACGAAATATAAAATAAAATATAAAACAAAACAAAAAAAAATAAAAATAATAATACGAATAAAATAAAATAGAATGAAATCCTCCATGTCAGATCCCGGTGCTCACTTTCCCGGTAGCGCTCCACAGCTGGGCCACAGTCTGTGTTCCCAGAAGCCTGGGTTCATCACTCACGTCACTAATTTGACAGGCAACCTCTCTTCTCAGGTCCCTCTCTAGTCCGTCGAGAGAACTAGCTAAGCGGCCATTTCCGGGCAGTGGGGACGGCCTGAGAGAAGGCAGCTGGGCGGTGGTCACCTGGAGCTGGTGGGACTGGAGGTGAACAGCCCCTTAGCCGCCGAGGAGGGACTGGTTTAAACTCCCAGCTCCCAGAGGGCAGAGGAGTCGGCGCCGCCGGACTGATTACACCGCCCGCTCTCGGCACCAGCCTCCCATTGAAGG
>NW_026009168.1:0-3418 GCF_001458135.2 Marmota marmota marmota | reverse complement strand
TTTTATAATATATATATATATATATATATATATATATATATATATATATTATCCTGTGAGAAGAATTCTGTTTGTCTCCTCCTTCTTACAATGAAAAAGTTGAGATTTAGAAGCAATAAAGCGATCTATCCAAGATTGCACAATCAGAAAGAAAAACAAATCAAAGAATAAAGTTGTATATATACATGCACACAGACAGAGAGAGAGAGAGAGAGAGAGAAGAGAGAAAATGCTCTTGTTCTGTGCTTGCCTATCCCCCTGGCCCCTGGAAGCCACCACTTGGTTTCAGGCATAGTGATGTGATTCTCACTAGATCCTGTGTCACTTTTCCTACACACCGTCCTCCCTATTGCCCTCCCATATCCAAGCCACCACTGGAGTTCCCCTGATGGCAATTACCTATAGTTCAGCTATTCTTCAAACAATCTCATAGTTATTCTTCTCCTGCCAGAGATTTTCCTGGTCCTTAAATTATATGTATGCATACATACATATTATATATTTTATATTTGTCATTAAAATGTTCCTAAAAATAAAACTCTATTCTCAGATGACGTCACTGGTAAATTTCATATTTAAAGAGGAAATAGTGTCAATTCTACCCTATCTCTTCTAGAAAATTGAAGAGGCAGGAATATTTTCCTCTTCATTCTGAGAAGTCAACATTATTTTGATATTTGGATATGGACTGTCCTCCAAAAGTTCAGGTGTTAGATAATGCAGTAATGTTCAGAGGAGAAACGATTGGAACATGAGGGTTCTGACTTCATCAGTGGATTAATCAATTTGACGGATCAATAATTAAATGGACTAACTGGAATGTGGTAAAAACTATAAGCAGTTGGGCCATGGCCAAAAGAAGCAGGTCACTGGAAACATGGCCTTGGGGACAACACCCTGTTCCTGAACAGATTTTGTTTAAAGCTGGGAAGTTCAAATAGCAATGGGAAATCTGAATATCTGACAAAGAGTTTGAGTATAGGATAAAAAAAACAATTAAAAATAGACAAAATATTAGAACACCTCACCTAAATACATATATAGATGCCAATAGGCATATGAAAAGATGCTCAATAGTACATATTATTAGGGAGATATAAATGTCCGCCACAATGATATGCCAGGACTCACATTAGAATATGCAAATTTTAATGACTACAACAACTGTAAGTGAGGACAGAGGGCAATTGGGATTCTCATACATTGGTGTTGGGAATATAAAATGATATACACATCTGAAAACAGTTTGGCAGTTTCTCAAAGATATTATTTATAAATGATAAATGAGAACATATTCATATAAAACTTATACACAAATGTTCATGGAAACCCTAGTTTGTAATGGCCCCAAATTTAAAAGCAACTCATGTGTGCATCAATAGTGAATAAATAAATAAAATGTGGTATATCCATACTAAAGACTAGTACTCAAGAATAAAAAGAAATGATCCATTGATATACTAAACAAAATGAGTAAATCTCATTTTGTTAATCATCCTAAAAGAAGCGAGACAAAAAATAATAATACATACTTTGTGCTTTCACTTGTATAAAACTCCTGAAAATGTAAAATAACTTATAGTGACGCAAAGCAGATCAACAGTTGTTTAGGGACACAGCAGGAACCCAAAGAGAGTAAAAGGGGCATAAGAAAACGTCTAGGGATGCTGGGTATCTTCATTATGCTGGTTGTCTTCATGGTAAACTTATCAAACTTTATAACAGTTAGTTCATATTCATGTATTTATACAGTATATACTATACTGAAGAAATAGCTTTGGTGATAAATATGCTACTAACAGATAATCAATGTTGGGTAAAGGTGTTCCTCTTCCCAGATATTCACATTTTTTTGCAAGAATTTCAATGCCTTAATTTAAAGGAGTAACTCAAATTCAGATTGTGATGAAGTATAAGACGATGCTTAAACTGCTGCCAGAACCAGACTGGGTTCAAATCCCAACTCTGCCATATTACTTAACTATTCTGTATTTCAGTTTCTTCATCTGAAATGGTACATAGTAAATATCAATAATAAAATATAAATAAGCTACTATTACTCACCATATATTTCTTGAACATCCACCATTTACCTAATCTTGTGGCAGAAAACTAAAAGCTTTTGGCAGAAATATTAACAAACCATTAAAGATCTTATCAACTTTACCAGTAGCAAAAACAGGCTTAAGGCTCACTGCATTGGAATATAATAAATACCTACAAGAGCATATAATGCACTACTTTCATATATGCAGACCTTAACTCTATGACTCCTTTGGAATAGTTCCACTACCGTATGTTGACTTCTCAGCCTCTACATTTCCCACTTAATAAAAATGATTATCTTCATGGCCCTTCTGAGAAGAAATTTTTCTAATCCAATCTCTTAATCTGGAGGGCCAGGGTTGTGGCTTAGTGTAGAGTGCTTGCCTAGCATATGTGAGGCACTGGGTTCCATACCCAGCACCACATTAAGAAAAAATAAACAAAGGTATTGTGTCCATCTACAAGTAAAAAAAAATATTTAAAAGAAGGGGGACTGCGTATTGGACCTATGCACACTCACTGCAGAGTCCCATAACCACTTTAAAAAAAATATCTTAATCTGTCAGACATGCACTACCCACGTAGTCATTCATAAGATATTTAATAAAGACTCACTATGTCCTAGACAAGATCTGAGGAATAGCTAATACAGAGGTAAAGATATAGTGCTTCCCTCAATCAGTACACAGGCTTGTAGGAGAGACAGGAAACCCCTCAAACCACATATCTATCTAGGAAAGATCTGTTGGTCCTGATGGCATAGAGGGTGTGAGTGCCTGAGAAGCTAAATATTCTCTCATTACCACATAAAGTCCTTAGAAAAAAATGGGGGCTACAAGCAGATGAAACAATAAGGATAACAGGACAACACTTTTTTGGAGGGTGCTTGGAATTAACTCAGGGCCTGCTTATGACTCCCAACCAAAGGGCAGCTTTTGATTATCTTTTATACAAAATTTCTTGAGTCCCTAAGAAACCCTGAAAATGGCACGATTGTATTCCAAAAGGAGTGGGCATAGTTATATCACTCTCCTTACTTGAATAATTTCTTGCCTGCCTCCTGCTCCCTCTCCCCCTATATTCCACTCATTACAGCTGTTCTTCTCTGCATGGAGTGCTCTTTGTCTAGCTATTGTCACAGTGTACACTTGCTGCTGTGTTCTCTCTCTGCTGCCAGTCTGTAATTAGATGCTCTGTAAAGATTATTGGGAACCAAGGCAAGTGATACCATCCCAGAATCAACATTCCTGAGGGAATGGAAACATACTGTTGTCCAAAACAACAACAGAGGAAGCCAAGACCAAATCTAATCTCTCCTTAGTACACAGGAGAAAATTAACACTCTCTCTCTCTCTCTCTCTCTCTCTCTCTC
>NW_026009167.1:0-3418 GCF_001458135.2 Marmota marmota marmota | reverse complement strand
GGGAGAGAGAGGCAGGCACAGAGAAACAGTGGCAGAGAGAGACAGAGACAGAGAAAGAAGAAGACAGGAGGAGAATCAGCACCCTGGTAATTTTGATTACTGGGTAGGATATTTGTCACAATTAAAGGACACTAGGTTGTTTAAAGTTTTTTTTATAATGGTAAATAAAACTATTGTAATACATTTACATACAAATATTTGTATAAACACAAGTTCCATTTTACTTTGTTTATAACTAGAGGCAGGATTTTGGATAATATGTTAATGCTCTGTTAAATTTAAGAGAAATTGGAAAAAAAAAAACAATCCTACTTTCAGGAATGGCATTACCTATTCTGTACTGCCATAAAAAATGTAGTGATAGTCTGGGTGTGGTGGCACACACCTATAATCCCAGTTGCTTGAGAGGCTGAGGCAGGAGGATCCTGAGTTCAAAGCCAGCCTCAGCAATAGCGAGGCACTAAGCAACTCAGTGAGACCCTCACTGTAAATAAAATACAAAGTAGGGCTGGGGATGTAGTTCAGTGGTCAAGTGCTCCTGAGTTCAGTTTGCAGTACCCCCTGCCCCCCAAAATGTAGTGGTAATCTAGTTACCTAAATTCTCATCAGCACTTGTTATCAGTAGTTTTTTGTTTTATTTTGAGTGTTCTTATTATCTATTCTAACATGTATGTAGATTTTTCTTACTGTAGTTTCAGCTTACATGTCTTTTTTATATTTTTATCAGTGCATTATAATTATACATAATATTAGAGTTCATTTTAACATACTCATACAAGCATGAAATATAATTTTCTCTACTTCAGTCCCCAGGGTGTTCCCTTTCCGTCACTGCTATCCCTCCCCTGTTCTGCTTTCTCTACTCTACTGAATGTCCTTCTATTTATAGTTTTTTTAATTAGTGCTTTATTGATATGCATATAGGTGAAATTCACTGTGTACAAATTCATATATGTACAGAGCATATTTTGGTCAATTTCGACCACCAATTATCCTGTCCTTCCTTCTTCCCCCTCATCCCCTTCTTGTATTCTACGGGTCTCTCTTCTATTTTCATGGGACCCCTTTCCCACTTTTGTCCTTATTTTGCTCAACCTTCCACATATAGAAGAGAATATTTAACCCTTGACTTTCTGAGTCTGGCTTATTTCACTTAGCACAATATTCTCCAGTTCCATCCATTTACCAGCAAGTGCTATAATTTCATTCTTCTTTATGGTTAGTAGATTCCATTGTATATATATATATATATACCACATTTTCATTATCCATTCATCTACTGACAGGCACCTGGGATGGTTCCATAATGTGACTATTGTGTCTTACGTGGCTATAAACATTGATGTGCCTGAATCACTCTACTATGCTGATTTTAGTTCTTTGGAGAAATACACAGGTGTAGGATAGCTGGATCATATGGTGGTTCCATACATCTCTTTGTTGACTAAAAATGTTAGGCATCTACTCATATTCCCATTTACCACTCATATTCCACCATTTATGAGTTGTCTGTTGAAATATTTTCCCCATATTTATTGAGGTCTGGGGGTTTTATGTACTCTGCATACAATTCCTTTGACAGAAATGTGATTTGCAGTTATTTTGTCTCAGTGGCTGATTTATTTGTTTCATTCTATTAACAGTGTATTATGCAGAAAAAAATGGTTCTGTGTTGGTAAAGGGTAATTCTCTATTTTAATTTTATGGATTGTGATTTTAATGTTATATCTGAGGGTTTCTAAACATATATTTAATTCTTCATTGACTGCATCTTTCTTTTAGCATTCTGAATACATCAACCCAGTGTTTTCTGGCCTCCATAGTTTTTAATGAAGAGTTAGCTATTAATCTGATGGAGCATGTTTTGTATGAAAGGAGTTTTTCTCTTTAGCTTTTAATATTCTCTTCTTTTTGTTGAAAAATAAATAATTTATCTCTGAACTTCCATGTTCGTGATAAATGTCGTGTTTTGAAATACTTGGGTGAAAAGAAAAATATTTTTTATGGGTATTTCTAGTCCTCATTTAAAATTATTTCTTCTTTTCTACCCTCTTTCTGGTATTTCATTATGTATATTGGAATATATGTTCTAATATTCTACCTGTCTCTGTGGTACTGCTCCTTTTACTTAGTTCATTCTACTCTCTTCCTTATATAGGACAATTGCTTTCAAGCTATCTTAAAGTACTGATTCTTAATTCTACTAGTTGCTATTTATTCTAGAGCACCTCAGGGAAGTTTTTCATTTCTTTTATTATCCATTTATATTTCCCAAACTTATTTCTTTGAAACTTTCAAACTCCTTATTAATACACTTTTTTACACTTCAATTTTATTGGTATTTATTAGATATATGTGACAGTATAATCCATTTTGATAAAATTATATCAGCATAGGATTTACCTTATTCTAATTAGGAACCCATTCTTGTGGGTGGGCACGATGGTGGAGTTTGCTTAGGTGATTTCATATGTGTACATAGGAAAATTATGTTAGATTCCTTCTACTGTCTTTCCCATTCCTATCTCCCCTCCCTTCCTTTTGTTCCCCTTGTGTATTCTACTGAACTTCTCTTATTTCCCTTTCCCCTTTATTGTGGTTTAGCTTCCATATATCAGCAAAAACTTTGACCTTTGGATTTTGGGGGATTGGCTTATTACACTTAGCATGATAGTCTCCAGATCCATCCATTTACTGGCAAATGCCATAATTTCATTCTTCTTTATGGCTGAGTAATATTCCATTGTATTTCTATACCACAATTTCTTCATCCATTCATCTGTTGAAGGGCATCTGGTTGTTTGCATAGCTTAGCTATTGTGAATTGAGCTACTATGAACATTGATGTGGCTGTGTCCCTGTAGTATGCTGATTTAAAACCTTTTGGACATATGCTGAGGACTGGGAAAACTGGATCAAAAGGTGGTTCCATTCATAGTTTTTTTTTGATACATTGTCATCATTCCTACTTTTGCTTCTTAAAACATGATTTATTTGGTGTTTTGAAACATATTTATAATGCATGCTTTAATGTTTTAGTTTATTAAGTATGATATTAGGCCCTGCCATAGGCAATTTCTGTAGTCTACTTTTCTCCTATGTGTTATATTTTTAGTTTCTCTGTATGTCTTAAAACTTCTAGTTAAAAACATATATTTCATTAATGTTATAGTAATTTTGGATACAGATGTTGCTCCTAGTTATTTCAGTTGTTACATGGTTTTTTAACTTGTTTTATTTACCTGACTATGCTATTTCACTGTTTATTTAAATATTATTATAGTAGTGGAGATTGAAAACACGGATGCTGTACCTCTGAGTTACATCTCCAGTGCCATATATATATTCAGAAGTATATTTCTTCTTTAATTGGAAAACTTAATGTTGCTCCTTGGGGAGCACAGATATATATATATAT
>NW_026009166.1:34641-40146 GCF_001458135.2 Marmota marmota marmota | reverse complement strand
ATATATATATATATATATATATATATATATATACACAGAGAGAGAGAGAGAGAGAGAGAGAGAGAAATTGGATTCCTTTGCTAAAGATATTCCCACACTTCTATTTTTATTGAATCTTTAATCACAGTATCTATTAAAAGGAAACAAATGAAGTGCCTTTTAAATAGAAAGTATATCAGAAAATGCCTTCCAGTTGCAAAACATCCAATTAGTCCATCCCTTCAGAGGCTACACACTTAAAATACAAACTTATCCCTAGAAGGTATGACTCAGTAGTGGTGTTTTCTAAATACTCAAAAAAAATTGAAATCTTTGGGAACCTTGTTTCAGATATTCTAAAACTCAGAACTAGGTCATATGAGAGGTCAGAATTAAAACACAACACACAGTAAATTCTTCAATGGAGAAACTTAACTCAAACACTGACATAACTGAAAGCAGTGTTGGAGATAAAAAAATAGATTCTCTGTTTCACTGATTTCTGGGATATGGATTCAATTCAAACATGTATTAAAAAGTAGTTAAGTCTACAAGTTAAAATCTATTTAAAACATGTATTAAAAATGTACCAGGGGCTGGTTTATTGGTGTAGACCTGTAATCCCAGTTGCTGAAGAGGCTGAGAAAGAAGGATCAAAAGTTCAAAGCCAGCCTCAGCAAAAGTGAGGTGCTAAAAAACTCAGTGAGATCTTGTCTCTAAATAAAGTAAAAAAAATCCTGGGGATGTGTCTTAGTAGTTGAGTGTTCCTGAGTTCAGTTTCCAGTGTCCCTCATAAAAAATGTACCAGGAGGCTGGGGCTGGGGCTCATTTGTAGCTCACTTTTCTGGCACATGTGAGGCACTGGATTCAATCCTCAGCTCCACATATAAGTAAATAAAATATAGGTCTATCCACAACTAAAAATATATATATATTTTTTTAAAAAATAATGTATCAAGTTATTGACATGGACTTTAATCTAATTTGCTGTGTACTTTAGCCTTTGAGATTGAAGTTTGCCAGGCATGGTGGTTCATGCCTTTAATATCAGCTATTTACAAGACTGAGACAGAAGGATCATGAATTCAAAACCAGTCTCAGCAATGATGAGGCACTAAGCAACTCAGTGATAACCTGTCTCTAAGTAAAATACAAAATAGGGGTAGGAATGTGGCTCAGTGGTAGAGTGCCCATGACTTCAATCCCTGGTCTCCCCCGCCAAAAAGTTGGGGCTCAATAAATATATCAGTTTGTAGAGTGCTTGCCTTCTAAGCATGAGGCCCTGGGGTAAATCCCCAGCAGAGAGAGAGAGAGAGAGAGAGAGAGAGAGAGAGAGAGATATTGAACTTGCATGTAATTTAAATTCAAGTTAGTCCCACTTTTATTTTTTTCCTGCCACACCAGAAGAAAAGAGTTTCCTGGAATGTTTCTGTGGGTTACTTATTTATTTATTTATTTATTTATTTATTTATTTATTTATTTATTTATATGTGGTGCTGAGGATCTAACCAAGGTCTTGCAAGTGCTAGGTGAGTGCTCTACTGCTGAGCCAAAAACCCCAGCCCCTTCTGTGGGTTATTTTAATTAAATGGTCTCACAATAAATAAATAAACAAATAAATAAACCCTCAATTTACAGTTTTTAAAAATCCTTAATTGGGACACATAAACATCATTTAAGAGAGATTCATTCTTTTTAATGTCACCTAATTTTATTCTGCTTTCTTCTCATGTGAAAATCTCAGAATGGTAAATTAAAATCTTTTAAAAATGTCCTCCAGTTCTTGATGAAAAACATTATGAATGATGCATCCATTTGAAATAAAACATTGGAAAATAATGATTGATAAGGCTGAAAGGGAGGTTTTGAGATGAACCAAAATTTCTCATTTTGCTAATTGCATCAGGGTGCTTGTCTCATAAATTTTGAAGAAAAAAAATCTATTTAAACAAGAAGAAATAAAACTCCCACCATGTGGTGTGAGGAATAATACCAGAAAAAAAAACTCATTTTGGTGTGCTCTCTTAGTAGCTTAATGATGATTTTGGGCAGAACTTGGAGCAAAATGCATTTAGAATAGACTTTGGAAATGGCATCCTGTCTACCATATGGGTTCACTTTCATCCTTTCTGTGACCCATCCTTTTTTTTTTTTTTTTAATTCCATCACGAATCACCCCTGGGACAAAGGACTTTGTTGAAGGTGTTCCCACAAGTGGGTTTCAAGGTCTTTTACATTTGAAATAGGCCTTAATGGTGCTTATTAACATACCTTCCAGTTAGCTTCCAGGTGTGGTTGAGTGAGGCCCATTATCCTGATTACATGGTCATTATACTATCTATTTTATTCTTACTCACTGTGAACAGAGAACCCTAGATTTGGATATGTGAATAGAGAGCTAGAAAACTAGGGGTTTATTCTGAGACATATGTAGAGCTAAGCTGAAGTTCTGGATTTCAGATTTTGTTCTGGGTTTGAGATACAGCTTCCCCTACATTTAAAAATCTCAGGACTCATGAAGAGAATGAGTTAAAAGCCAGCATCATCAAATTTGTGAGGCCCTAAGAAACTCAAAGGGATCCTGTCTTTAAATAAAAATATAAAATAGGGGTGGGGATGTGAATCAGTGGATGAACACCTCTGGGTTGAATTTCTGCTACCAAAAAAAAAAAAAAAAACCACACGTGCGCGTGCGCGCACACACACACACTAAATTAAATTAATAAATGAATGAATAATTTAAAAAAAACCCTCATGAGTAACAATCCCTTAAATCCACAGCCTCTCTCATGCATGAATACAACAAATGGAGTTGTGGTTCTCTCCTGGTAATTATCTCAGTCTTCACTACACAATCTGGGACATGCTGGAGTCATGGTACATGGATGCCCACAAAGGACTTCAGAAAAAAAAGCTGAAAACACCATACAATGATGGAATAAAATGCCCAGGTTTTCTACTGCAGATCTAAGCCTCACTAAAATGGTCAGAGGGAGGTGAAGGCTAAGCTGCCACAGAGTGACCCTCTGGCCACAAGACTCTGGAGAGGACCATGAGGAGTCCCTAGCCAGGACTGCCTGTTTCCACCATTGCCACTCCTGTCAGCTTTAAGCCACCTTCCTACCCAGTCTCAAGATAGCTAGACACACTTACCATTTGCTGGCTTTCAGGGTTCTCAGCGTTCTTCCTGTGGTTTGTTTTCAGATTCTGCATAGCACAGACACCTGGGCTCCAGATCCAGGACAGAAAGCCTACAAAAAATGAAAAAAATGGCAGGCTCCAGACACCAAGGGAACAGAAGATTGTGGAAGCCCGCCCCCTCATCACCGGCTGCCTGAGGATTGGACAGTTCTCACCTAAGAGAATTATTGGTCAAGGATTCAGGCACCGCCTCCAATCTGAGCGAAGTGAGCCCAGAATCAAAGGCTGAATGACAGGCTGCTCCACTGTCACTGTTAAAAGATTGTAGATCAGCAGGGCTGGGGATGTGGCTCAAGCAGTAGCGCGCTCGCCTGGCATGCATGTGGCCCAGGTTAAATCCTCAGCCCCACATACAAACAAAGATGTTGTGTCTGCTCAAAACTAAAAAAAATAAATAAATAATTTTAAAAAAAAGATTACAAATCAGGGCTGAGAATATAGCTTAGTCAGTAGAGTGCTTATTTTGCTTATATGAGGCCATGGATTCAATCCCCTGCACTACACACATACACTCCCGCCAAAAAATAAATTAGTAACAGACTTTGGGAACTAGGGTTATGGATCAGTGGTAGAGTGCTTCCCAAGCATGCGTGAGGTACTGGGTTGAACACCCAGCACCACATTAAGACACCAGCCAACAAACTACTAATGGTATTATGTTCATCTACAACAAAAAATATTCAAGAAAAAATAAAGACTGTGTATTGTACTTGTGCACCCTCACCACAGAACTCAAAAACACTTTTTATATATAATTTATACATATATGTCTTCAAACACTGTATAAAATTCTCCATGATGTCTTTTCAAGTAACTTATATTAATTACAGGTATGCTTCACAACCCTGAAATCCTCCCCACCTCACTTATTATTATTATTATTATTATTATTATTATTTGATGGCCTGTTAATTGCATTAAATGCCTCTGTATGGGGTTATTTTAAGGCAAACTTTTCTTCCAATAATAGGACCTAGCCCAGAGAGAAATGTATTGACACTTATAACTGTTTATAAGGTTAAAGCAATTTGTGATAAATATGTATATTTTTTTGAAAATGATATCACAATTACATATATATATATATATATATATCTTCTTTTTTTTTTTTTAAATTTACCCCATGTATGTGAAGCCAGAATTAGACAGGCAGTCAGTATAGGTAGGTAAATTGAGTCAGGTCAGATCAAGGAGGCCAATTTTTTATTTTTTTGAGAGAGAGAGAGAGAAGAGAGAGAATTTTTTTTAATATTTATTTTTCAGTTTTTGGTGGACACAACATCATTGTTTGTATGTGGTGCTGAGGATCGAACCTGGGCCGCACGAATGCCAGGCGAGCATGCTACCGCTTGAGCCACATCCCCAGCCCCATTTTTTCCCTTCTTTGTCTCATTAAAAAAAAAAAAAAACCAGTTTGAGTTTTAAACTCATTAGCAATGTCCTTATATCCCTTTCCCACAAAAAAGTGACTTACAGGTATAATTCAAATTATTGAGACTTATAAACTTTTGATCCTTTATTTTAACTACTGAAGTCTAAAGATTTTCTTTTTATTTTCACCTTTATATGAAGCCTGATTTTTATAGCTTTTTTGTTGAGTAACTGACCTTTAATATTCTGCAAATTTTACCCCCACTCTGACCACTTTGGACTATTGATGTTTTGATGGAGGGGATGTCAAAGTGGTCATGCACAAGGTAGGAAATGGATATAGTAAGATATAAGACTGGTGATTGCTGAGTGTATATATTATGCTATACAAAATAAGTATTGGTGGATGAAAAGGGGGTAGGGAGAAAAAGAGCAATGAAAAAAAAGAAGAAAAACTTGAACAGTAGAGGGGTTCAGATGCTACAAGTCTCAAATGATAGCATGAATATAGAGGGTAGTGTCCTTGGAAGCAGCAATAAAATTTTAGGGGAAAGAAAAAGGTAATTTTTTGCACAGTTCCCAAGTGAGAGAGCCAGGTGAATGGGTTCTGTGTTCAACTCTTCCCACCTAGGAGTGGAATTTATAGTTCATAGGGTATGTCTCAGTAATTAGTAAAACACCATCTCTCTGTACCTTTACACTTTTTCATGGCTACAAGCTGACTTTGACAATTCCAGTCAGATTACATCTTTGCACTTGTTAGTTATTAATTAATTAATTTATTCACTACATTATTGATTTGTTTTTTATTAATTCACTTTTTCTTTAGTTGTCATTGTTTTTACATTACTGGTGATTACATAATTGTATAAATATTCTGAATGTTGACTTTTTGTTAAATACTGTTTTATGTGTTTATTCATACATTTACTTTTCATTGAAATGTTTTTCCTT
>NW_026009166.1:0-32717 GCF_001458135.2 Marmota marmota marmota | reverse complement strand
TATATATATATATATATATATATATATATATATATATATATATATATATATATATATATATATATATCATTGTATACTCACCAGGAGTATATACACAATAACTGTAAAGCAAAAGAGAATGAAAAAAATGGAATGAATAAATAAGTAAATAAAACAGATAAAAAAGTACACAGATTTTATGTGACTGGAATAACCAAATATTGATTGTGGTCACATAAATTTTTAAAGCTACTTGGAAATGGTTTTATACTAACTACTGAAACATACTCTGTGAATTATCAATTCCACTTCAAGTTGGGAAGAAATAAACACATAACCCATTCATTTGACTCTTTCTCTTGGGGACTGTGCCAGAGTTACCTTCTTCTTTCACTTCTACCTTATTTCTGCCTTCAAAGAAACTACTCCTTACCCTCATACTACCATTGTTTCCACCACTAGACTTTTTAAATCTGAACTCTTGAGATGGTCATTCTTTCACTCTTTCTTTCACTGCACTTTTTTCTCTACTTGTACCTATTCCACCAATACTTTTTCATGAATACTCACTACTACATACTCAGCATCTACCAATCTCACATCCTGACCCATCCCTGTTTTGCTTTTTCCATGGATGACTTTGAGATCCCCTCCACCCCGATATCAATAGTCCAGAGTAAGGTCAGGCTAGGGTGTTATATATGCAGGTTTTTAGAAGTCATTTACATAACAATAAGCCTATTAAAATTGGGATGTATTTTATTTGAGGTTAAAAAAGAAAATCTACAAACTACACTGTTAAACTGAAGTGTCTAAAATTCATTAATCTCAATAATTTGGAAAAAGAAATTCTATAAAAAGGAGAATAAAGAAAAGAACATAGTACATAAAAGTGACAAATTTGAAGACACACCAAGTGTATATATCAAAGAGTGTCATATATTGGTGCTTTCAAAAGCCAAATTAATTTGAAATAAATGTGGTTAATGCAAGATGTAGTAATCATTTATTAATTATATATAATGTTAGTATGCATGTATATGTACAAAATGCATCTCATATAATTATGAGTATACGTTGCAAAAAATGAACTCTACAGGATTTTTTTTTTTATTTTACTGACAACACTATAAATACCTACATCTAGGTTTATGTATTATCAAATATTTAGGATACATCTTGTACTTTATAAAGTTTACAACTGACCAACAGACCTTTTTTTTTCAATTTTTAAAAGGAGTAGTATTTATTTTCAGTTAGAACATAATGCCATCATTTATCTTTAATTTTTAATTATTTTTTTAATTATATATAACAGCAGAATGCCTTACAATTCTTATTACACATATAGAGCATGATTTTTCATTTCTCTGGTTTTATACAAATTATATTTACATGAATTCACTTCTTTATACATGTACTTTATATAATAATATACATCATATTCCACCATCATTTCTAACCCCATGATCCCTCCCCTCGCCTCCCATCCCCCAAAAGGTCATTTTGATACACACTGATATATGATATGAAGTTATAGAAAAGAGTATATACATTATAATAATATGAACAGATAAAATTTTGTAACTAATACATAGGATAATAATAATAATAATAATAATAATAATAATAACCTTGCCATTTAGACATTAATAAATTATACATCTGGCACTACTGACATCTTTTCTAGGAAAAAAATGTCATCTTTTCCAAAAAAGGAGGGATTATTTGTGGGGGAAAATGGTATTCTATGCTTTCTTAATATCAAGAATAAATTATTTTCAGAAGTAATATATATTTCAATATAAAATAAAATAGAACCAGCTTCCATGGCACACACCTCTAATCCCATTGGATTGTGAGGCTAAGGAAAGATAATCCTGAGTTTAAAGCCAGCCTCAGAAACTTAGCTTGGCCCTAAGCAACTATGTGTGACCCAATCTCTGTGTGCCCCTGATTTAAATATCCAGTAAGAAACAATAACAACAAAAAGAATACAAAGTATTGATGAGGACACAAAATAAATTCTCGTCAACTTAAGATGGAGTAGAAATTGCTGTTATTTCATCATGAAAACTGTTTATATATAGATGAAATTCCCCTCACCAAGAAGCTTAGACCTTTAGAAATTATAGTATGTGTGTACAAAGACAGTGCACAGTTATGTGATAGAATAAATCTAGAGCTATACTTGTCAATACAGTGGAAATCTGGGGCCTAGGAGGAAAGAGGAGGTGATTCAGAAAAATAAAAATAATAAAGTGTGAGAAAAATTGGTTTCTAGAGCCTAGAAATATTTTTGGTTTAATTAGAGTACAAAATACCACATAAGTATTTTACTGAAGTTACATCTGTTAAATACATCACATGTATAATGGCTTTCCAGGAAAATATGTGGAACTTATGACAAACTAAATAAAAATTTACAAAAGCACATAAAATACCATGTGCGTAAATAAAACTAATCATTACAAAGACAACTATTTTAACTCAATTTAATATATAATATTTTCCTATCAAAATTTTAGCATGTTTTTCTTTAAATAAAAGAAGATAGCTGGATGTATTTGTGCACAATTGTAATCCCAGCACCTTGGGAGGCTGAGACAGGTGTATTGTGAGCTCAAAGCCAGCATCAGCAAAAGTGAGGCCCAAAGCAACTCAGTGAGACACCATCTCTAAATTTCATACAAAATAGGTTTGGGGATGTGGTTCAATTCCCCTGAGTTTAATTCCAAGTACCAAATAAAAGAAAAGAAATGAAGGGACCATAAAAAAGATAAATTTATCTTAGAAATAAAATGTATGTAAAATACCCCAAAACCTTTAGTAAAAAAAAAACAAATAATATAGTTATTGTTATAAGACACATTTAATGTATATTATGAAACTATATTGCAATAAAACATACCAATAAATCATAATATGAATCAAATCTGAAACCATATGTAGATAAAAAATATTGTTAAGAGCAATAGAAAGGTGTATGTAAAACTGACCATATGAAAAATAACATTAGACGTGAATGAATGAATCAATCCAACCTAAAGTTATAATTGGGACATTGTGGCAAAGTTCACTGTTAGAGTGTGTGTGCAGAATGTGCAAGGTAGTCAGTTCTAACCTTAGCAACACTATGAAAAGCAAATATTAAGAGGGAATTATGTTGAAAATAAAGCAGAATATTAAATGAGACACTCTCCCTCCATCTGTAGATACATTTAAGGAAAAAACTACTATTTGGCAAAATCGTGAATGAGTAGAGAGATTTAGATACACTGGATATTAGTCCTGTCTTAAGAAATGTACCACATTTGGGACAAAATCCCCAATTACCATCATCACCTCTAGTGAACAGAATTGTGATAGAGGGGCTGAGGATGTAGCTCAGTTTTTAGAGTGCTTGCCTTGTATGCACAAGGCCCTGGGTTCAATCTCTAGCATCACAAAAAAATAAATAAATAAAAAAGGAAATATGAAAGAAATGATACCAAAAAATGTGGTGATATCTAGGAGCCATAAAAGACTTCACAAGTGTTTCATCAGCTGTGACCAAGACACAAAATACTCAAATATCAAAGATGTCAATTTAGCTCAAAAAACATCTGCCAGAATAATTACCAACTGCTGTAGCTGACAGATGAAATTCACTCTAGTTTGTATTATAGGTGAAATAGGGAGGAATTCAGTAAAATACTCTTATTAGCTTGAGTAAGATTTTAGCACTTCCTGAATCCTGCCCCAACCCTGATACACTAGTAATAAGGGCAGAACTACCAATTCCTCCTAGAAAAATATTTTTGGGTTTTTTGGGGGTGTGTGTGTGTATGTGTGTATTGAATGTTTCAAATTTAACATATTTTGTTTATGTTACTATGTACGTGATACACTAGTAATAATGCCAGAACTACCAATTCCTCCTAGAAAGTTTTTTGTGTGTGGATGTGTGTGTGGATATGTGTACTGAATGTCTCAACTTTAACATATTTTGTTTACGTTACTATGTCCTGAAGTTCCAAACTCTGGAACAAAAGGTGACTGAGCTTCTGTAAATCTCTGTAGATTTCAAACAAATGAATTTACATTCTTTTCCCACCACTTTTATGAACTATGATACCAAACAGTAGTTCAAAAAGGAGGTTAAAAACAAGTGATCCCTGTTTATTCCAACAAATCTTTACAGAATAGTCCTACATTGGCTACCTCATATAAACTTTCCACAGGGATAAAATGCATCAGTCAAAGAGATTTTCTGTAGCCTGGGCAGTGTTGTTGAAAAGGTTATTATAATAATATGATAGAGCTAGGTGTGGTGGCAAATATACTAGAGGCTAGAGAGGCTGCGTCAGAGGGATTGTAATTTGAAAGACAGCCTTAACAACATAGCCAGGCTATAAGCAACTTAGTGAGATATTAGTGATGTATCACCTGTCTCCAAAAAAAAAAAATGACTGGGGACATAACTCTGTGGTAGACACCCCCGGAGTTCAATTCCTAGCACCAAAACACACCAAACCAAAAAAAAAATATGTGAAAGATAGTAGGGACTCCAGAGTATATGTGTATATGTATAGATAAAAATTTTGATTACAATAAAAATTTAATAAAGATGCTTTTGAAAAAATTATCATCATTCTTTTTTAAGAGAGAGAGAGAGAGAGAGAGAGAGAGAGAGAGAGAGAGAGAGAATTTTAATATTTATTTATTCATTGTAGTTTTTGGCTGACACAACATCTTTATTTGTATGTGGTACTTAGGATCGAACCCAGTGCTGCACACATTCCAGGCGAGCGCACTACCACTTAAGCCACATCCCCAGCCCCTATCATGGTTCTTAAGAGCTCAAAATAAAAATGCCATATAATCCACTAATAATATTTTTTTTTGAAGCAGGGTATTATTGAGAATGTCTGTACTCTCAGTGGCTTGGGAGGATGAAACAGGAGGAACTTAAATGCAAGACCAGCCTCAGAAACTTGGCAATGGCTCAATTGACTCAGTGATACCCTGTCTTATTAAAAAAATAGGGATGTAACACAGTGGTAAAGTGCCTAAATAAATAAAAATAAATAACAATTCTTGGTTTAAAAAATGCCCTATAACCCAGTAATTATAATTCTGGATATATATCTAAAGAAATTGGAACCCTTTTGTTAAAGAAATTACTTCACTTCCATTTTCATTGTAGGTTTATTCACAGTATCTAATAAAAGGAATCAAATGAAGTGCCTTTTAGATGCAAGGTATTGATGAAAAGGTTCCTTCCAGCTGCAGATCATCCATCTACTTGCCTTAAAGGCTGAATACTTATAATTCAAACTGCTCCCTAAAAGGCAAGACTCAGATATGGATTTTTCTGAGTACTCCAATAGATATTGGTACCTCTGGACAAATTGTGTAAGACTTTTCTAAAACTAAGGAATAGGTAAATTTTGGAGTTTGGAATGTGGACAACATACAATAAATTCCTCAAGGGGGAATCTTAATTCAGACACTATAATAAGGTGTCTGAGTCTGGGGAAGAAAGAGAAAGTAAAATCAGCATTTGAGATAAAACTAGACTTTGCTTCACTGATTTCTAGTTTATTGATTTAATCCAAACAGATATTGGAAAAGGGTTAAAGCTACTAATTAAAATGTATGTAAAACAGGTATTTAAAAAATACCACAAAAGAGATGAAGGTGTGGCCCAGTGGTACAGTGCTTGCCTAGTATATATGAGGCCCTGAGATTAATTCTCAGCACCACACATAAATAAATAAAATAAAAATAAATATTAAAAAAATGCCAGGTAAGGGTTTAGGGTTGTTGATCAGTAGTAGAGTGCTTAGCTAGTATGCATGAGGCAGTCTGTTTGATACTGGACCCACAGTAATAATAATAATAATAATAATAATAATAATAATAATAATAATAATGATAAAGATACTTTGTTCATCTACAACTAAGAAAAATTATTTTAAAAAAGTACAACAGTGCTATGGCTTGTAACCTTCTAATTATCTGTGTTTTAATTAAGCCCTTGCAATTGAAATTTCTTGTTATTTAAATTAAAGTCCAGTTCCACTTTTATTTCCTGCCACACCAGGACAAAGGAGTTTGCTTGAATATTAGGAATGCTTCTAAATGTCATTGTAATAAGTTGTCTTACATATTTAAAAACTCAGTTGAAAGCAAACTTGGTGGCAGAGGCCATAACCCCTGTGGCTCAGAAGAATTCCACATGGGTATCATGAGTTCAAAGCCACCCTCAGCAAAAGCAAGACACTAAGCAACTAAGTGAGACCCTCTCTCTAAATAAATACAAAAAAGGACTGGAGATGTGTCTCAGTGCCTCTGAGTTAAATACCTGGTACAAAAAAAAGAAAAGAAGAAAAAAACTCAATTGAGGACAAATACATTAAAGAAACAAACAAACAAACAAAAACAACCTTAATTTTGGACAAATTAACTTCACTATTGTGAGGATGCCCTTAGGCCTGGCCTAAAAAACTCCATTTAAAAAACTTCAGTTTGAATCATGCAGTCTCACCAGGCATGCCTAAAGAAGCCATACAGTATTGCCCTCAGACATAAACAAATCACTTCCCCTCACCTTGATAAATAGAGTGAGGCCTCTGGCAGGTTGTCTTCACCTAATAAGAGGGAAGGGTGAGAAGACCAAGGTGCAGACCACCAGACCAGATGTTTCTGGCCCTAGAGTAAATGATGTCATGGAAAAATCTGGTGGTAACTAACAAGGATTGAAAAAAGGGTATAAAAGCTGCAAAATTTAGTATAAATAGTAGAGCAAATGAACAGATGTTCATCCAGCTCAATAAAAAATGCACTTGAGCTGGGGAGGCTGATGAGGACTTGGAATGACATCTCATCACTTCTCATCATTTGTATTATCCTCACCACTCTTAAACTCTACAGCCACACCTTAGTGAGAGGGCGAAAGGTAAAAGATTATGTGATGTTCTTCTCATGTGATGAAAACTTAATTTCAGTGGGGAGAAACCCAATGGGCAAAGAAAACCAAGAGGCAAGATCTCCCACACTCCCAAAATATATACTTTTATGAATAGAAATTTTATCAAAATTACTTTAAAATTTCATTTAACTTTTGTTCTGTCTGGACTTATGAGAAAGCAAATTTTATTTTAAACTTCTAAGCAATGTCCTAAGGCATTAATATTTTCCCAGAGGGAAAAACAATATAATGCACTAGTATAATTTAAAAATTTCTAGTATTCATAATAAAAATTAAGAAGGACGGCTTAAATCAATTTAATAACTTAAAACACTATATCCAAAATATTATTATTTTTGAATATATAAATTGACAAATAAATAAATGTATTTTTCAAGCTTCATTCTAAAATTCACTCTTGACCTGGTATCTATGTTCACCACAGCCATATTCCATGTTTGAAATCTATAAATACCCTGACCTCAGCAAGGTGAAAAAATGGACAACTAGTTCTGTGTCATAGGTTATGGAATAAACATACCAAACAACGTTCTCTCAGGACCAAAGAACAGGTGAGACTCTGCACTTTGAGAGAGCAGCCATCTACAACTCAGATGTGTACAAAAATGGACACTATTTCTCACAGGATTTTGGGCACAGATCCATTTTCATTTTAGATATCATACTTTAACCAAAAGAGATTGGTATCACTGGAGAGACAACTCTAGGTCATCAGATCATCAGTAACCCAGAAACTAGAATCTAAACATTTAAAAAATTCATTTTGCAGTTTTGTCTTTAGCCTAATGCAGGGTTGTAATTTCAATTTTCTTCTTTAGTATGGGGTTCACTGAGATATCATCAAACATTAAAGGCATAGAAGTCTACACATATTTCTATATAATTCAATAAAGCCTGTCAAGAGATTAAAGTTTAAATTTAAATTAATAAAAATTTAACCAGTACCTATAAGGCACAATATGTTTTTCACATAACTTCTGTTCCACATGTGATTGAATCCTGGCATTCAGCCTATGTTTAGTGAATTAGATATCTATCACTGAATAAGAAGAAACTATATAAAAATCATTGTCTCAAGTGTGGGCTTATCATCAATTAAGGCTGTGTTCATATGGGATTTTTTTTACTGCATTAGGTGATAGTTGGTATGGTTACTGAACTTCAGAGGGTGATATGGTTGCCAAAAAAAAGCACCCTTCTTCTCAGAATCAAATAAATTAAGGTGGGCTTATTCTCAAGGAGGTGACAGTGTTAAGAAAGAAAAAACAAAGTATTCAAAAAATTTCCTGACTAATACACTTTCATAGTCACAGATTTACATAAGTCACACACACTAAATAAGAGCTCAGATCTAAAGTTTGGGAAATATACTCTGCATTTTGGCTACAACAGGAATAAAAACACATTGTCAAATTTATGTGTACAGATAAGGCTAAAGAATTGCTAATATATTGACACTTGGTATCACTCTGCTTTTTGTAATGGATGAGGTTTTTATAGCTGTTCAGTGTGAAAGAATATTTGAAAGGTCTCATGAATATTAAGCAATTTTACTGGAATTCAGGATCAATTCTATGTGACCCCAAAGCCACAACTCACATCCTCTAGACTACATGAATTATCAATCTTTCATTATTGTCTTAGAAGTTAGATAGTGTCACAAAAAAGCAGAATTTTTTTTGTACCAAGGTCTGGACTCAGAACACTTTATCACAAATCACATCTCCAGCACACTTGTTTTTAAAGACAAGCCAAGTTATCACTAAGATGTTTAAGGCCCCACTGAGTTGCTGAGTCTAGCCTTGTACTTAAAATCCTTCTTCCTCAGCCTCTTGAGACACTGAAATTACAGACATGCATTAGAATATTGGCTCTTGTTTCCTGGTTTATGAATAGGCAAAATTGAAATGCTAAGCAGAGAAGCAGCTGTTATAATCACCCCTTTATTAATTCTGGCTTACTTTATAAGGTTTAAATGTTGAAACCTATATTTCAATGTATATTGAAGGTAACATTATCTATTATAGTCAACAGTCTGTTGTTCTCCATTTTATCCAGATAGTTTTTACTGCCTAAACTTTGATTTAATTTGAAAATGTTACTCAATATGTTTGAACTTCTGGTTTTTCTTCTGGCATTATTAGGATACTAGGTTCAAACTGTACAGCCTATGGAAAATTAAGGTGTGTTTATAGCTAAAGAGAAGACTATATGATAAATAAAATTTTAAACTAATGAGGATGAGGTATTTTCTTTGTTTTTATGTATCCTTGGTGAAAAAAATACAGAGTACACAGCCAAACCTTAAATCATATAAAACAGGCTCTATCTCAGTTAATAAAGAAAAAAATCAAATGCAAAAAGTTGTATTGCAAAAATCACATAGCAGTTGGTTTGTTATCAGAAGCACAGGAATGGGTTTCTGCCATATTCAGTTATATATATATTCTAGATCACCAAAATAATATCAGTGTGACTTCAATATATATGATATCTTTAGATGAAGCCACACAGCAGTTGATCAATGATACGTTGCAAGAATGATGAGCTTGTTTAGATACCATCTGGAGATGGGTTTTAATAATTATAGACAGGGGGATTGTGTTCTAGTCATATCACAATATAGCATATTTTTTGAGGCCTGTGGATGCAGAGCTCTTACCTCCTTGCTAATAGATCATTGCAGAAGACTTCATGTGTGTAGATTTTTTGATGATAAATCCTAAAAGGGTGGATCATTTGAAAGGCCAAACATGGCTATAGCTACTCTGTTGTTGATGCTTCCAACAGGTTACTGTTGTTATTATTATTATTATTATTATTATTATTATTATTATCATCATCATCATCATCATCATTAATTCAAGTAATAAATACTTTGATTTAGTGTATGCATTCATTGTCATAAACATTTTCTTCTGAGCATGTGTTCACTATGTATAATATTTATCATGCACCTTTGTTTTCTGGCCTATATATGAAAAGTGCTATGGAATAATGCAAGAGTCTGAGGGCTGAATGCTCCGGGCTACCTTGGAGCTATTGTTACCTCTGCATAAGCATGACTACACTGCCAACTCTGCCTCACAACTCTCAATTTCTAGAGACCAATATTTTACATCCTGGGTCTCAACACCCACACAGCAACTGGCGTAGTCTTTAGGATATTTGCAGGTGAGAGATATCTAAGTCCTGATAGATTAATGGAGATTGTTAGGGGAGTAGTGGCACCTATGGACACCAAAAAGCATATAACACTTAGTTGCCTCAGTCCTATTACAGTGGACTCCTATGGAGAGCTGTGACATAATGGGATGACTTCCTTGTAAACATAAATAAGGATTCTGACTGCACTGTGTGCAATTACAAACCTTGGAAGTTGAACTATCAATGAATTGCTGAAGCCCAGGCCCCAGCCCCTGGCCAAAGAAAAAAGTGGCAGCAGTGGCATAGATGATTTGGAGAAGTAGTCAAAGGAGTCATGTGCAGCTGCTCTGGCCATGGGATGAATGGTTTCTATAGATCTGACAGCAAAAACTGATGCAAGTGTATGAGAGACTATCAGAATGAGGAATTGCAAGACAATCAAATGGTCTAGGAATTCAAAGTACATCCAGTAGAGTAAGATCTCTGTAATTTGAAAATACCCATCAACCTTCCCCATTGTGATGATTGAGTCTGGGGAGAAGAAGGAGGATGAAGGCCTTCAAGTCCAGTCAATGGATGCTGCATAAAATGAAACAACAGCAGTCAGTGGCTCCAGTGAAAAACTGTCATGTCCAGCCCAGGTATCCAAGCTTACCCCATTTTACCTGTTAAGCAGAACTGATCGACTTAAAAAAATAATTTACCCAGGTGACAAAAGAGCAAGATTATCATTTTTTGTCTGTAAGAATTAGAGATAAACAGCATTCTGTGTTACACCCTAAAAATGGAGAGGTTAGCATTGCTCCTTACAATAGAAGTGGTAAAGTGCTCAATGCCATGAGGCATTTAGGGACAAAAAAAAAACCAACTGTGTTTGTACCTGGCCAGGCTTTCAGAGGGTTCTGTTTTTAGCAAGTAGCCAATAAAACTCAGATTCAATGTATATGCTCAAGGTGACAGACATTTTTTCTGTGAGTATGCTCACAGTAAAATGTTACTGATGTGCCTTCTTTGTCTGACCTGCATAAAAAAAAGTTCTATTTAATAATTTGGGTGGCTGAGGGATAGAAGCTATAATTATGGGCTATTGCTGCCTTCAAAAGTAGGATGCCTACCATCCCAAAAGTTCCTCACATCTTCTTTCAACTGCTTGAGTGCCAAACTTTGCCTTTTTGATATGAGCCCCTGCACAGCAGCCATCGATGTGAAACTATTTTTTTTTTAATTTGAGACTATCACAAATCCTCTGCTTTATGCAAGGAGTATTGTTTTGTTTTATAGACATACTCCCAGATAATATTCATATAGTGGAGATTTATTTATTTTAGATTAAATATATTACCTTAATGTTGTCTCCCTCACTTTTTTATGTAGTGTTTCATATTCTCTATTTACAAAACTTTTGTGATACAGATACAGTTTTTTTGTTGCAGTTTCCATAGCATGCTGCATTTTTTTTCATGAATGTAATGAAATACACCTGTTTTCAAATTTCTACTGATAAGAAATTTTTAAAATATTGCTTGTTCTTGATTTTTAAATTTAGTTCTCAGCCATTTCCCAAGTTTATTTTAAATCTTTGCTATAAGCTTCAGAAGTTATTCTCAAACATATTATTTCCATTGAATAAAAATTACACCAGATTTAAAAATTTTGTTTTTCTTTTTCTTATTTTTTTTCTTTTTTTTAAGGGGAGAGGACTGAGTACTTAACCCAGGATAGTTCTTTTAAACCCCTGTATCACCATCACTTTTTAAATTTTATTTTATTGTATTTTTAGTTTTCAGACAAAGTCTTGCTTATTTGTGAAGTGTCCTCTCATATTATTTATGCTGAATTTGAAATTGTGATTCTCCTGCTTAAGTCTCCCAAATTATTAAGATTGCTGACATGAGCCACCATATGTGTGTAAACTTCACTACCCTTTTGAATAAATGTCATTAATTAACTTTTAAGATAATTTAAAAATAATGATGATTATGGCTTCTAACGAGGTAAGTTTTGCCTTGGGTCAGGCATATTTGATCTTGATATGTACATCCCAACTATAGGACATCCCTCCAAGTCAATGTAGCACAAATTCAGAACTATTAGAGTGAATTAAAAACTTTCTGAGGTCAGGGACCCCTGTGGCTTTTGAGCCCCTGAAATGAAACCTAAATATATTTGGTGTTCAGCAAAGATTTCTAAAATTAGGGAATGGATGAGAGTCATGTTGTGATTAATCCATGAATAGCTACCATGCCCCAGAATAGAGGAAAACTGGGAAACGGGCTCAGTCGAGGTTCATAGGCTCATGGCTTATGAGGTCAGACCCCGCTCACCCCACAGGGCACATGACACTGGGTGGTGGCCACTCTGAATGGGCGAATAACTTGGGACACGGATAACCATGGAATCCTACAGGTTCTGTCCATCACTGCCTACACACAGCCAGGCTGGGCCTTAGGTGAGGGAATCTGCTCTCTGTGTTGTCAGTATTTATGTCTCATCAATGCTTACCTTAGGGTTTAACCCTTTCTTCTTGTACATGCAAATGTGAAAGTCATTTTATTTTTCTTTCTTCCAAGATTTAAAGTTCTAACATAACAATGAGTCAAAATCATAAATATGATACATATCATAAATTCCTCAAGTTCAAATTAATGATGCCATGTGAGTGTGTGTGTGTGTTTGTGTGTGTGTGTGTCTGGGGGTGCAGCAGGGCTTTGATTTCTAAAGTTTTAGCAAAATGAACATTGAGAATGAGGGTGATAAGATTTCATGACCCCAGTTTGTATGTGCCCTTATCAAACTGATCTGTTCACCAAGCCCAGGCAGGGAAGTCCAAGGACAATGCTTAGTTCTTGATGTCAGAGTGCTCTGGGGGTGTGAGGCCTGGAGTCATAATAGAAGGGGCCTTGGTGTCCCTGGACAGATCCACTGATTGCCCTCTGGCTTTGGTTATTGATGATATCAGGCATCTGGGGGTACATGACAGGTGAGCAGTCCCTGTGTTAGAGGTGGCTGGACGAAGGTTGTTGAAGCTTCTTGCTCTGTGCTTGCCTGTCTCCTCAATCAAAAGTACTACAGTGATGAGAAAACCAACACTGAGTCCCTTTTCACTTAGTGGATGTAGGTTCACATGCTCGTTCCACATCACCCCTTCCCTTCAGCTCTTCTGCCTCCTGTATGTGCAAGCATGTCTCTGTGTCAACAGTTTTGTGCAGCTGGATTCCATTTCAGTGATGAGGCCACCAGTGGTTGGGACATCATCTTAGCTCCTGTCACAACCAACTACATCTGGGAGCTTTCTTTTCAAGCAGATGAGGAAGAGCAATCTACAGCAGATCGATGGTGATGGCAAATTAACTGAAACTGAGATGCAGCAATCTTTTCCCACAAACTCAAGTACTGCTGATGTTGAAGACAAAGGTCAAAGAGGAGCGGTGATTCCTTGGCTTCTGTGGGGTACCTACTGGCTAAAGTGCAACACATAGATACCACTGGCCCCTCATGGGGCTTTCACTTGAGAATTTTTTTAAAGTACTAGCAGCCAGTATCTTGAGCTTTTTGGCTATCCCTCAGAGGATAGCAGAGAATTTTTGCTTCTGTCCCCATCTCTGCTGATTTACCTCTCTCTGTGGTTGTTCTTTAAATACTGGTAAATCTAGAAGCAATTTAACCATATAACACAATTACTCATACAGTAGAAGTAGATTTCTATCTAAAATTTTAAAACCAAATTCAAAAATTCACCCAAAGCTGAAAATTACCCCAATACTTCCTACTTTATTTTTTCTATAGTACCTTGCAGCCTAACACTTCAACTTGACAGGTGAATGTGGGTTTTTCATGTTTTCTTCTTTTTGACATAGGTCTTTGACAGATAAGCTATCCAGTTACTTAGTCCAATATGATATCTCACTCAGAAATGTATTTCCCCCACTTACATAGTATCTCAACATATTTAAAATAAGAACATATTTCTACCAAAAGGAGAAGCCATTAATATTTTAGCATCCAACTCAGGTTTTACATTGATGATTGATAGACATAAAAGTAGTATGTACTGTAGGAGCACAGATACTCCTTTTCCAAACACTTTTTTTCCCACCACAGAATAGCTTTTCTTGTCCTTTAAGAAACCCAGGTTGACAGGAGAGACGCATGGAAGCCCAGGCCCAGTATGCTGGCCATTGCCCTCTGTGTTCTGTGTCACCACACTACACTCCAACCCACCCCACCTCAACTTTCTCCTCTCCTGTAATTTTATAGTTTGGGAGCCAGGGTGGGGAGGGGTCGCATAATAAGCAGTTAGGCTGAGTGATCTCACCTGCTTCCCCAGAGTGCCATCTGTCCCACATTACAGAACACTCTACAGCAGCAGCCACTGAGTGGGAAAACCATTAAGGGTGGGGAGGTCCCAGTGCCCACTCATTTCTAAGTCCCCTGTGGTTGGTGGACCATGACTTGGTGAGACAGCTTCTCACCTGGCCAGTGCTCAGGCCACACCCCTAGGAGCCAGTGACATTCATTGCTTTTACCACATTTTATGGATGGTAATCTATGTGCTCATGTGTAAAAGCTGAGGTGCAGACAGGCAGCTGCCTCCTGTTCCATTTCCCTCCATTCTTGCTCCTAGTAGGACACACACTTTTCATGGGCATTTCAGGATTAGGGCCTTGGTCATCAGCGCTGGCCACCATACTATATTCTGGCTGGTGGACTATGGCAGGCCTCTTGCAAGGCTTGACCCTATTCTTCCACTCCCCATCCCAGGAATGTGGCCACCACCTGAGAATGAAGGGATGCTGCTCCCAGGAATGACCAAGCAACAAAGGAAAAACAGCCTGGATACCCCTTTACTTTGGATTAGGGAGTACACTTGATTGATAATTAATATCAGCCACCATATCAACTCAGAATTTTACTTAAGAGGAAGTAAATCAGGGTCCTAATAAATCCAATAAATGAGAAGCAGAGGAAGAAAAATTGATGCTCTTCACACCTCAAGGAGAGTGGAGTGTATTTGAAACAGATGCATTTCATTGAATGCATTTCTACACCCGGCCATCTGCTAAAGCTCTTCTCAGCATTATGTCACCCATTGCTCATGAGAACCCTGTGAGAAAGAAGCTGGCATCCCCTTTCCCAGATGAAGAAACTGGGGCTTAGGACACACTGTGTTCTCCAAGTCATACTATAATAATAAATGCTTAGAGTTTGGATCAAAGTCCCTGACCACACATGTGCCTCTCTACAGCAGGGAATGTAGCAGGCTGGCCTCTGAGGGCAGCTCCAGTTGGTTCCTGAAGACATGTGGTGTAAAGAATTCCTGGTCCCCAAGCAAAACAGATTGGTTGGGCAGGAAGATGTGGTGATGGCCCAGAGAGGTGTCAAGTTTTCTGGGAGCCTCGTATGGGTTGGTTGGAGCAGTGGATAGCATCTCAAATTCTGGAGTCCAGAGGTGTAAGACAAAGCCTCAGCAGGGCCCTGCTCCATCTGGAAGCTCCAGGGAAGGGTCTGCCTCAGCTCCTCTCCTAGCGCCTAGTAGTTCCTTAGCTGGAGGTGCAGGGTCCAGGGCCCAAATGGCACCCTCTCAGTGTGTATGTCTAAATCTGTGTCCAAATTTCTTTTCTTATAAGGTCCTCAGTAATGTAGGATTAAGGGTCCAGCCTGCTCCAGGATGACTACATCTTAATCAGCTACAACTGCAATGACAATATTTCCTATGCAGGTCACAGTCTGAGGAACCAAGGAAGGACCTCATGGGTAGGAAAGATCAGCACCTAAGCCAGGCATTGCCTTAGCTGTGATATCAACTTCCCTTTTTTCCTTTGTTAAAAAATAGAAAATTAGAGAAGCCCATCCCTGGGACTATAGGGAACTATTTTTTATAACTCCCTCATGCATTTGTCTCTTAATGAATGACTAATGCTTTTAGGGATTTGTATAAACAAAAAATTGATCATCTATTTCCACACAAGATAAAACTCATATTAATAATTCCTGGTGAAAAATGACAAGGTAACAAGTTAGGAAACCAGAAACACACAGCAAGCTGACAGTGACATTAGTGTGAGGACCCAGATTTCCCAACCAGGACTTTGATGCTATGCAGGAGGTATATTTGGAAAGGCAGGCAAAATTCCCTGGAGAGCAAAGCTCTTCCTCTCACTAGCAAAAAAATCTGATTTGAATATGTTGGAGGAGAGCCCCAGACCTGAAGAAGGGGCCCTGGAGAAGATCTCAAGGTCAAGCAATGTCAGGGGCCATCATTTCCATCCCACATCATCTCCCACACAGTCTTGGGTAGCATACCACCCCTCTTGCATTGGAAACAATAAGGCCCAGGAAATTGGCAGTGCCTATTCAAGGTCCAGGGGACCAAGGTGGGAGGGCTGTATGTCCTTGTTATTAGCTGACTCTGCCTTGCCATGCCATGGAAAGACAAGTTCATTCCCAAGGGAGTTACATCCCAGGACCCTCCATATGTGCTTCTCATTCAGCTTATAAACCTGCCATTTTTTGTTTGTTTTAATTTTTTTAAAGAGAAAATACAAGCCCTTCTCTGGGAGGTGAAAGCCTATGCATGTGCACTCACTTTTTTGCAACTCTGAAGGCACCATCTCTCCACTCTTTTGATGGCAAGAGTTTGGTGGCTGTTAGGATTTGTGCTAAAGAAAAAAAATCATAGCATGATCAAGCGGTAGATTTCTGGACTAATGTGCAAAGCTCCCCAGGCTGCAGGCCAAAGTGTAGAACAGAATAAATAATGAAGCCAAGACTCACATATATAGATCTCCATCCCTGCTCTGTTGGCTGTGGGTGGTGAAAATGTGGATGGTGGAGAAGGAAAACAGATGATAATCACAATAATAATCTATTTGTGTGATGATTTTTTAAAAAATTCAGACTGACAGATGTTTCTGCTACAACTTCATATTTTGGGAGCTGGTTGGAAGTGAAGGAGGCCTCAGCTGATGCCCCTGAGGTCTTCCTCAGCTCCACCGCCACAAAATAAACTTTATAGCCCAATAATGAATGTCTAGTTGCAGGGCAAGAAAGCGGCTAAAAGATAATATCCAGAACACCACTAATTATGGGGACCCCTCACCTCTGTTGGTTAATTTGTCTTTGACCTTTGGCCTCCAAGAAAAGAATAATTTATCAGAAAACTATCCTCAGCAATTTCTAGAAAGTATACCAACTTGCACAGAAACAGATCCATGTCTCAAGTAGATAAAAGAGTTTAGGCACCTTTTATCTAATTTCATGTGTAGATTCTAAAAGGAAAGTGACCACAACACTCAGAGTGTTGACCAAGAGATCTTTATTGCAGTAGATCAAAAGAGAAGAAAGGAGAGAGAGAGAGAGAGAGAGAGAGAGAGAGAGAGAGAGAGAGAACAAAAGCCAGATGAGAGAGAGAGAGATCAAGAGAAGAAAGAGAACAAAAGTGAGAGGGGCCCAGCAGGAAGGATTTTTATAGAGTTTTTATATAGCCCAAATATAATGGTGTCTCTTGGTCTACAAGCTGCCTTGTTGGCATACAGTGATTGGATCACACAGTGGTGTCATTTTCTGCCTTCAGATAGACAAGACAGGCTAGATGTGGGTTTCCATTGCACCAGATGGGTGAGGGTTTAATGTTCAGCCTTGAGTTGTGTTGAGTGTTCAGACTCGACAAAAACAGATGATAAAGGACTAGACAGAGGGAGGTTTGAGTGTGTGCATTACCCCACAGCAAACATTCATTCAGCCTGCCCTACAGACAACTTAGTTGAGCCTGTCCTGCACCTAACAGATTCATTCTCAAAATAAGTAAAGCACATGGCTTTGTTAAGACAAATACTTAAGGAACTAAGATTTTGTTTTATTGCATTTACTCTTGAATGCAAAAAAAAAGTATAGATCTCAGGTGTATTTTCCACTATATAAGCCAATTTTCATCTCAAGCCCACAGCTCTGCCTCATTAAAGGGCTCCCAATTGAAGAACAGCTAACTCTGGAGAAAAAAAAAAAACCACTGGAAATCAAGCTTAGGACATTTATTCCAATGTGGAAATTTTTTGACATCATGATTTGTTGTAGATTTTCCATGGGATTCAGATTTTTTTCCAACTTAACTTTCTCTCCACATCCTAAGTCTGGGCTGTAGAAAAGAGGTGGCCCAATTGTCACTGATGAGTCTCACTAATTCTGTTAGTGTCACAAATCTCTGCTCCCTCCAAGGAGAACCATCTGTGCTGACAGTGACCCCAGGGCCATGTTATGCCTACTACATACCAGGTAGTGTTCCAAATCCTCTGCAGGCATAGTTCACTGAATCCATTAAGCAATCCTGCATGCCAGGATTACCATGGAACATCAATCATGAAGGATGTCTCTTGATCTCTGGAGTCATTACTGCTGAGATGCAGATAGTTGGGTGATCTCCATGTTCATTTCCTCCAGTGTGTTTTGGTCCTTCACAATATCCTAGAAATTCAAATTTGTGTCTAGTTTCTTATTTTTAAAAAGATGGTTTCATTTAGTGTTCATAGCAAGCTACCAAAGACCTCACTATGAATTACAATGCATCATGGGCCTTTCAGAAGCACTCTCAGATCTTTTAATACTTCTGATGTTGAAGATTATTTTTCTTGCCATTTTTGAGCAGTTTGGGGTAACAAAATTGGGAACATCCTTGGCTTAATGTTATAACTGTACCTAGCAATAAAGATATATGTGCAATAGGCATGTTTATTTTTCAAACCTAATAACCAGGCTTTGTCAAGTTAGAGTATAAGATGGCTTTGGATTCTTATCAACTCAGAAGAAGCGGAAGGTCAGAGAAAGTTCTTTGGATTTCATTGTAGGCTGAATCATGAGGAACACTGAGGCTTCATGTAATTTTATTATTGAGATAACATGCTCCCTATGTAAAAATTTGTCAGAAAAACTAAATTCCAGCACTAGTAAACTCAAAAGCTTCAGGAAATAGCTAGGAAAACCCTTATAACTAACAAATTTAAAAAGACCAAGAAGTTTTATCTGTTTTGTTCACATGTAACCTGATCTTAGAACTTGAGTCAGTAGAAGACACTCTATATATGGATACAGAAGGAAGGAGAACATAGAAGTTGGGAGAAAGTTGGGGAGGAATGAAAGCACTCTCATTGGGCAGCCAGGGCATTGTGGGAGACCACAATGTGTGAATCCTGTTTGCAATCAGGTCTTAGCATTTCTCGCTTAATATTTTCAAAGTACTCCTGCTCTTTTCCATCATGTGCCTTGGTTTAATTGATTTCTGTTCTTTCCTGACTTTTTTCTTTGCATTACATATTCAGTTACATAAATATAGAACCTCGTTGGTTGTTAACTCCTGAAGTAATTGAATACTATCAATTTCCTTAGCAAGCTCACTGAGGCTTACCTGATATTGTTCTAGGAATGTACTAGTATCCTACTGTGTAGAAAATAGTATAATTTTCTTATACTTTCTTTATAAAGCAATTATATAAGAGTATGTGTTCTCTCCCTGTGGTTGTGCAAACTTCTTTGTTGTTTCTAATGGGGAAACAATGGGATCAAAACTGCCTTCTTGCTTTGTTCCACATGATTGTGCTCATTATTTATTTCCAGGAAGCTTACATGACAAGGGACTTTTTCAGAAACTCTGTCCCTTGCCTGTTTTGAACAACTGAAAAGAAGAAATGAAAAGGTACAGAGTAGATGTAAATAAACTTGTGTTATTTATGTTAAGATATTTTTCTAGATGATGTGTAAAATATTATAAGTCAAAATCTTGTCATAGTCAATGATATTATTCCAGAAAACTTGAACTGAAAAAGTGTAAGTTAGATCCAGGATATAATGGGGAGGATCTAATGAGTTTTATTATTACCATTCTACAATTTGAAGGCTGATGCTCATTTTTAATAAATTTTGATAATCTCAAGGAGAAACTGTCCTTCTCATAGTCACATAGGATGTAACTAAAGTGAGAAACATCATTACGTTTTTAGTTAGCCTAAGACACTCTTAGACTTCATTATTCTTTCTGCTAAACACAGAACTTACCCAGAGGTTTAACCATTATTCTAGGTTATAATTCAGAGTCCCAGTATGTTTTCTATGAGCAGCACCTATTGAATGGTGTCTGTACACTGCAGTTTTTCTATGACATGCACATACCACCTCATGGGTCTGGCATTTGTGTTCACTGATTTCTTCCTTGGATTTAGATTTTTTCCAGGTCTTTCTTGTGTAACATATTCAGGCGACAAGGAGGAAAGAGCCCCTTTTCAGCAAGATGTAAAACAGGAGTCACACTTTCATGTGCTGCTATCTATGAGATATTCATTTGTTTCTTTATAGCAAGTGTTATTAACCTGTGTCCTTAGATGCTGTAGAATTCACTGAAATAATATTTAAATTTTTTGAGAGAACATATTTTTCTAGGAGGACAGTCTGCTTCAACACAGTCTCAAAGAGGGACTGTGACCAAAGTAAAGGATCATTTTGCTTCAAGTTAGCTAGATATATTTCCCTCTCTTTCCTGGTAAATCAAGGGGGAAGCTTCCTAGGAAACTGGCACTTTAGCTGCATCTTTGTTGATGAACAGAAGGTGGCAGGCAGGGAGGGGAGCGGGATTCATGTACAGAGACATCATGTCTGATAACTAGAGGATAGGAATGGAGGATGCTTAATTCCAGACTCATTTTATATTCTTGTTTAAACTAAGACTGGGAGGCATTAAGAACTTCCACCTAACCATAATTCTCTTCTGTTTGTATGATAGTGCTACTTACAGAATTCATGCTTAGAACATTTTTTTACTTAGTAAACAAGCTAAAAACTTTGATCCTATAATTTAAGAAAGTTAATAAGAACTAAAGAACTAGCTTATTAAAATTGGAATTTATCAATACCTCTCTCTTTTATTTTAAAAATTTTTAAGGATTTTTTGGTACTAGGGATTGAACCCAGGGTGCTTTGCCATAGAGCCACAACCCCAGCCATTTTTATTTTTTATTTTAATGTAGTATTTCACTAAGTTGCTTAGGGCCTCACTAAGTTGCTGAGGTTGGCTTTGAACCTGCCATTTTCCTGCCTCAATTTCATGAAGCTGTTAGGATTTCAGGTATGCTCTACAACACCCAGCAATGCCACTTTTTAAATGTGTCTTCCTAAAATTTTAAGATTTGCTTGAAAGATGCACCATTTCTAATGTTGTGAGTATATTGTACTCTGTCAGAATCTGTAGTGAATATGTTGAAGTCTTGTCTTACATTTTTTGGTACTTGCCACTTTCCTGATGTATCTGGTCTGTCTTCTTTTGATCCTGTTTATGCATAAGCAGGCATGATGGGAGTTCAGTGTTCTAACCTCTCTTCATTAGCCATGTGTCCTTGGGTTAGTTAATTTCCATGAACTTCAGTGTTTTCTGCTGAAAATGAGGATAATTACCTCCATTAAAGAAAGATAATTACCTTTCTAACTTTGGATGACTGTTGTGAGAACTGAGATCAAATCTGCATAATTGGTGTTGTGTAGACTCCTAGATTTTTAATTTTGTTTTGTTTTTGTTTTATTTTGGTACTAGGGATTGAACCCAGGAGTACTCTACCACTGAGCTACATCTTCAATCCTCTTTATTTTATTTGAAAAATTTGAGACAGGATCTCTCTAAGTTGCCAAGTATGGCCTTGAATTTGTAATTCTCCTACCTCAACTCCCATAGTCTCTGGGGTTCTAGATGGGTGCCACTACATCCTGTCTAGACACTAGCTTTATTACATTGTAACTTGCATAGACACCTTTCAGGATTGTTGTTTTGCAATTTTACTGTAATATAGCAGCCTTTTCCTGGGAATAACAAAGTAGCAAGCATTGCAATAAAATTAACTTGTTTAAAAAGGAGGGTTGAATTATCCTTCCAATTAAACTATTTAAACTATATTTTGGTACTGGGGATTGAACTCATGGGCACTTTACCACTGAGTTGCATGCCCACCCCTTTTCATTGTTTATGTTGAGGCAGTCTCACTAAGTTGTTCAGGCTGGCCTTGAGTTTGTAATCCTCAAGCCTCCCAAGTATTTGTCATTATAGGTGTACACCATCATCTTCTGTATGCATCTTTTTTTAAAAAAATATATTTTTAGCTGTAGAAGGACACAATATCTTCATTTTATTTATTTATTTATTTTTGTGGTGCTGAGGATTGAACTCAGTGCCTCACACAAGCTAGACAAATGTTCTGCCACTGAGCCACAAACCCAGCCTCACTGTATGTATCATTAGTATTCAGAAGTTTTTGTTCACAAGGTGTCTTATCAATATTTGAAATATTATTTTCCTCTATCCAGATTGTTGTGAATGGGTTTCTGTTTTACTCTTATTTTGAAGTATTAAAGACTAGGTGCTAGATTTTATGATTTCATCTGTAAATTTTTTACTTAATTTACATTTAAATGAACATATGATATTACTTTTCTTAAGAAAAATATATGCTTTTCCTCATTTTCAATCTTTGTACTTCATTTCATTTTATGTCATGTCACATTAATTTTATGTCATTTTATTTTATGGTGCTGGACATTGAACCTAGGGCCTCCCACATGGTAGGCAACTACTCTACTACTTGGTTATTCCCCTAGATGTTTTTAACATTATTATTATTATTATTATTATTATTATTATTATTATTATTTCTGGGGAATGTGTACTATGGATTGAACTCATGTGTTCAAAACAAGTCCTCTTTTGTATTTTTGTATTTTTGAGAGTCAGGGTCTCACTGATTTGCTTAGCATCTCACTTTTGTAAGGCTGGCATTGAACTCACAATTCTCATACCTCAACTTCCAGAGCTGCTGGAATTAGACATGGACCTCTATGCCGTGCCTTTTATTCTTTTTTAAAAAAATATTTATTTATTTACTTTTTAGGTGTAGATGAACACAACACAATGCCTTTATTTTTTTATGTGGGCTGAGGATCGAACCTGGGTCCCACCTGTGCCAAGTGAGCACTCTACCGCTGATCCACAATCCCAGCCCAGCTTTTTATTCTTAATATCCAACTTAACTCTTTTGAAGTCACTTTAGAGAAAGGAAATATTGTGAGAATTACTGGTATAACCAGGACAATACATCATGGAGCTACCCCATGAGGAATAAGATGCATAAAGATATCCATGATACAAGTTAATATATGGCAAATCTCAAAAGATAATTAAACTAGGATATAAATGTTGTTGTGTACTTTACATAAATTATCCCATTTAAGTTTCATGAAAATGTCAGTAGTCAGGTATTATCATTCATTTTACAAGTGAGGAAACTAACAGATTAGGTATCCCAGTAAGGCAGAGCAGACATTTGAGCAGACCCAGCACTTGGTGCTATGGATCTTCTTTTCAAGAGAGATTCTCTAAGTATCTAGAAGCGCTGGAATGTCACCTTGTTCAGCAAAAATACATTTTTATATCTCAATCTGTTCTGAAGAAATTTATGGGTGGATATTAAAATGATAGTAATGAAGGGACATTTATAATGTTGACTCATAGTAAGTATCCCAGCAACATACGTGTATTCTTTCAGTATGCTTGTTAAGGTTATACTTTTTCATTAGTATATTGTACATTCAGAAAATAGCAGGGAAATGTGATAAAAATCTATGAACTAAAGAGATATGTGAGAGACATTTAAAACTGCATGTTACCACTATGAAAAATTAGGAATCTTGGACAAGAGACAATAGACTTGTGAAATCAGTGAATCAAGAGGATCAGGAGTTCTCTTGTTGGACTCTCCATTTTGAATTGGAATTCCCTGTACCTCTTTCTCTCCAGAAAACACTCTTTAATTTCTTTTTGAAATTTAATTTCTTAATTTTTTTTTGAAATTTAATTTCTTTTGAAATTTTTTATTCATGGAACCAAAATCCACCTCCCTTAGCCTTTTTCAGTGAAAATAAGCATTTTTTACATGTTTGTGTATATACAAACCTCGATCTAGTCCTTCCAAAGAAATAGGACCTAATCTGTTTTCAATGGCACTATACTATGGACATGCATGACTTTATGTCATAACTATTGTCCAAACTCATTGGGACCCTATCTTCTTGTAATACTTAAATGCATCCCCTACTTATGCTGCTCAGTTCTCTCCTTAGACTTCCTGCCCTATCTTTGGATTTCCAGATCACTCTTCACATGCACCATTCTCATTTGATAAATGGATGAAATTACAGAAGATAATGCTAAGTGAAGTTAGCCAATCCAAAAAACAAAACAAATTCAGAACATTTTCAGAATTTGCCTATAGGCACCACTTTTTCACTGAATTTTCTCTGTAGCCTCAGAGTAAGAAGCTTTCCTGTTTGTAGGACAGCCTCTATAAAGATGTTTCTTTTAATTTTTCAATAACTGTCTTTCCTTACTCACTAATTTGCTTGACACACATAATTTTGCAAATACAAAAATAATGTACTGGGATTCCATAATGTCTACAAATAAAATTAAAAGTTAAAAAGGTTATAACTTCCACTTTATTAACTTTTTCATGATGTTTACATTGTAAAATAAGATATTCTTTTTAGTTATTATGTAAGTATTTTTGTAGCATAGCATTTCTCAATTTATTTTCTATTATATTGTATTTAGTTATTTAAGGGTTTTTTTTTTTTGGTATTTGAAGTAATGTACCTAGAATATAAACAAATGTTTTATTTTTTCATATTTTGGATTTCTTTCTTTTTTATTCATATATGACAGCAGAATATATTACATTTTTATCACACACATTAGAGCAAAATTTTTCATATCTGTGATTTTATACATAGTATATTCACACCAATTCATGTCTTCATACCTGTACTTTGAATAATAATGATCATCACATTCCATCATCATTAATAACCCCATGCCCTCTCTCTCTTCCCCTCCAACCCCTCTGCCCTATCTAGAGTTTGTCTATTAATCCGATACTCCTTTGTCCTATCCCACTATGAATCAGCCTCCTTATAACAAAGATAACACTCAGAATTTGGTTTTTTGGATTGGCTAACTTCACTTAGGATTATCTTTTGTAACTCCATCCACTTACCTGCAAATGCCATGATTTATTTCATTTTATTGCTGAGTAATATTCTATTGTGTATATATGCCACATTTTCTTTATCCATTCATCTATTAAAGGGTATCTAGGTTAGTTCCAGAGTTTGGCTATAGTTTAATGTGCTGCTATAGATATTGATGTGGCTGTTTCCCTGTAGTATGCTGTTTTTATGTCTTTTTGGTATAGACCAAGGAGAGGATAGCTGGGTCAAATGGTGATTTCCCATTTTTCAAAAAAATCTCCATACTGCTTTCAATACTGTCTGCACCAATTTGTAGTCCCACCATCAGTGTGTGAATGTATTTTTCCCACATCCTGGCCAGAACTTATTGTTGTTTGTCTTAATAATAGCTGCCATTCTGACTGAAGTGAGATATCTTAGAGTAGTTTTGATTTGTTAGGGATGATGAATATTCTTTTTATATATTTGTGGATTGATTGTATATTCTTTTCTGATTGGTGACTGTTCAGTCCTTGGCCTATTTATTGATTTGGTTATTTTGTTTTTTTGGTACTTGAATTTAATAGTTTTTATATACCCTATAGATTAGTGCTCTATCTGATATGTGAGGAGTAAAAAATTTGCTACCAGGATGTACGCTCTCTATACACCTCACAGATTGTTTTTCTGTTTGTGTGTTTGTTTGTTTGGTGAGGAAGAGGCTTTTTAGTTGAATCCACCCATTTATTGATTCTTGGTTTTAATTATTTCTTAATGGCTTCTCAGATCTACATGTGTTGTAGAATTTAGAAGGTATGAGTAAGAATACTGTGAAGTGAAGTTTGTAGTTCAGGTAGAAAATGACCAGTGGCAGCAGCAGGTTGCTTTCCTCACCCAATTTTCAGTCACAGAATGTGTTGTGTCCTAGATAAATTTAGCAGCTCCTTCCTGTCCATCATGAACTGTCACTCTGGTCAGAGCCATGCATTTTGATTGGGTTGAGCAGAAATAGTTTTGAGAAGATATAATTTCCACAGACCTAAATGTGGACTTTTATAAGACAGAAAAGCTTGCTCTCTCTTGTGTGTGCATAATGGCCTTCTAGAATTCAGCCCTGGTGGCAATATTTAATCTTGTTGAGAATGTGGCCAATAGTGTTTTCACACCAGTAAATTCTGAGATCACTGTGGTTTCATGTGTAGTGTGACTTCAGGGCAGGAATCAGATAAATGGATCTGGAATCAAGGCTGAGGCCTTAGATATCTGAAAAAATACACAGTGAGGTATGTTTCTGAGCCTTATTTTCTGTGGGCCAAGTGTAAAAGATAACCAGAGCAGGTTGAATGTAAATAATACAATTTATATATATATATATACACACACACACACACACAAAATTATAATAAAATTTTGGCTTACCAGTTACAATAAGGTAAAAGCTTCTCATACATGGGGTCTATACAACAATCATATTTAAAAATTATTATTTTTTTGATATTACCTGTAATTCATGAAGAACTAAGTTTACAAAAACATATGGCTAAAAACAAGCTATGGGAACATAGTACACTCTCAAATATAGAAATACAGTTTTCCAATTTAATTATACATGGAACATTATAAAATATGTTATATGGACAACATTTATGTCCCCAAACATGACTGAATGACAGTCAAGCTCAATTGGGTTTACATACAACAACATACAAAAAAAATTTTTACAGATTTAAGCAAGAGACTACTAGTGGATATAGTATGGCTAAAGAAGAGGGAAATTTTATATATAATCAGTTTGAGTAAATTGCAGTAACAGAATAAACCATTTGAGCAAGGACAACCTTTGAAAGAAAAAAGAGTCATAAATAGAGTTAGTAATGATTATTAAACCCCATTTGTATGCTGTGTGATAGACTCTGAAATATTTCTGCAGGTTTTATCTTAGTCAAATTGGGAAAAAATCCAGAAAGTTAAAAAAAAAAAGAAACAAAAGAAATGTATTGCTCCTCTTCTTTTAGAAAGCATTGCTCCTCTGGTTTTAGAAGCAAATGCAGGGATATTGAGAGGTTTATTGAGCTGGCTAAGGTCACATTACTAGTTACAGAAACTATCAAAAAATAGAACCCAGGTTCCCAAAATCTCAGTATAATGTATTTCAGCTTTGCTGGTTGCACAGGGAATTTTTGTTGAACAAAGAAATTCTTCCTTTATGTACAACTTAAAGAACATTGCTGTTTTTAGCCAGTCTTTTCCATTAATAACAATGATTTCAGTTTCTTTGTCTTTGGCCAAAAAATTACATGATCCCCGAGGATTTCTGGTTCATCCTCCATCTATCCTGCCACAACATCCCCCCAGTCAAGATCATATTAATCTTTTGGCTGCTCCATGAAAACACTTTCTTCTATTAATCTTAAGATCAAACATATAATTCAGAGAAAAATATGATGCATGTTACAACTTAGTTTTACTCAGAAAAATAAGATTTTTTTTCATAAAAGATATATTCCAAATGCTTTATCTTTGAAGTGCATTATAAAAATAAGAGGTAATTATAATATGTATTGTGACTTTAGGCTATGGGTCTTAAAATAACCTTAAAATAATTTAAAAAATAGGTCATGTTTATTTTCAATACAATTTTAATATAGCAAACATCCAAATCAAATTGCACAGCAATCAGTGCTAGAGGAAACAAGAGAAAAACAGCTTTAGTTTGGATTCTCGTCAAAGCCTTTCAATAGCTGCTGTTGATTACTGTGGGTTCCACTTGTACTCTAGTTGAAGACTCAAACTGCTGCTGGCAAAACCTAAATTTGTTTAATGATCAGCCTCTTTATTTATGGTTTTCTAACAGTTTTGATCAAGTCAATTCAAACCACTTCTGATTAATGGGTGCCATTAAGATCTAGCCATAAATGCCACTTTGCTCTATAATCAGTAGCAAGGGGACAGTGCATCACATTGTATATCAGAACATTCACATACAGTATTTGCTATAATTTAAGAAGTCACCATTCCTTTTGCTTACTGAACAAAATCACTCCACATATTTCAGTTTCAATATAAATGGCAAGAAACTCGTCCAAGTACCATGGGGAATATAAAAAATACAAGATAGTTCTTCTGCACATAAAATGAGATTCATAAAAACTGAACCCTTTACCATCTGATCTACAAAATGTCTTTTAAAATGTAATCATAGATGTCCTACTCATTGTCATAAATGAGAGGCCTGGGACTCAAAGAAATTTAATCACTCACTAAAGATAACTCAGTGAATGCAGAACAGATATTTTTCCAAATCTTTTTTTTAGAACTCCTGGTAATGCACTGCAGTGTCTCCCCAGAAATATTTTGAGAAATAAGACACAGAATTTGTGCTAGTCTGTGTTATAATTTTATACAAAAATACCTGAGGCAGGCCAATGCATAAAAAGGAAAAAATGCATAAAAATGTTATCTGAGTACATAGTTATGAAGATTTAAGAACATGTTACCAGCATCATCTTAGCTTCTCTGAGGCCCCCTTCACCTGCATCACACATGAGAAGGCATGATGGTGACAGCCAATTCAAGAGGGAGAGAGAACATAAAGAGACAGGAAGCAGACAAATTGGGGACAAGTCTTGCTCTTTTTGTAGCAACATGCTTTAATAAAAATTAACTTGAGTACCATGAGAGCTACATTAGTCCTTTCCAAGGGAATTTTCCCAAATGATCTAACCACCATCTACTAGTGAACTCTTTATAAGTTCCACTATTTACAAATTCTCTTACAATGCAAACCAAGCTCCCAACACATGATACTTTGAACAACATATTCAAATCATAATGTAAGTAATATGATATTGACACATGGTACAAATGAGACATAGAAGGCTATTACTTAGTGGTCATGAAGATACTAGATACTTCAATAAAAATACTTGAGAACCTGAAAAATATTTTAGTGGAGACATTTTTAAAGATCATAGGGTATTTAATTAAATTACTTTTTAAAGGATGGATGGATTTGAATAGGACAAGAATAATGGGCTAGTTGTATTAAAAGATGTAAATAGTCAGTGCAAAAACTCAAAGGATATTTAGGAAATCATAGCTAGGTACATAAAGAAAATGCTGGTTTTTTGGAATATGCTCTATAGAGACCTCAAAAGTGTCCTGGTTAAAATCTGGTGACCCATAGGGGTAATTAAGTCAAAATATAATTGATATGTCATTGCAGTAAAGGGTGAAATAAGACCCAGAAACAACAGATTATAGTCAAAATTATTATTACATTATTTAAAATACCAGTGCACAATTTATCTTTTCTTCATTAAATTTCCATTTAATGGAACCTCCATTTGATGTAGCTCTCCCTTTCCTTGGTCTATACCTAAAGGACTTAGAAACAGAATACTACACAGACACAGCCACATCAATGTTTATAGCAGCACAATTCATAATAGCTAAACTGAGGAACCAACCCAGATGCCCTTTATTAGATGAATGGATTTTTTTAAATGGTGCATGTATACACAATAGAATATTTCTCAGCAATAAAGGAGAATAAAATCATGGCACTTGCAGGTAAATGGATGGAATTAGAAAATATAATGCTAAGATACAAAATCACATATAACCAATGCCAAATGTTTTCTTTGATATAAAGGAGGCTGATTCATAGTGGAATAAGGAGACAGAGCATGAAAGGAATAGATAAATTCTAGACAGGGCAGAGGAGTTAGAGGGGAAGGGAGGGTGCATGGTGTTAGAAATGTTGTTGGAACATGATGATCATTATTATCCAAAGTACATGTATGAAGACATGAATTGGTGTGAACATAATTTTTATCCAACCAGAGATATAAAAAATTGTTATCTATATGTGTAATAATTATTACAATGCATTCCACTGTCATGTATAAATAAAAAAATCCATTTTAGGTGTTAGTATGATATCTGTCTTCATTTATCTAACATGATAAATAGTACTATTTTTTCTTATGCATTTCTGTAATACATCTCAAATATCTTTACATACCCCCTGTACTTAGCAGATTTTTATATATAATATTCACTATAGGAAGAGTAGTTACTTCTGAAATCTACAATGCTCTTCTGAAATGAGGTCTTGAAGTTTCTTGAGATAGCTCAAATAATTAGAATGCACTTCATGCCAATTAGCCTATAGTAAATGCCTGATAACTTTTTTAAAAAAAATAATGAATGAAGAAAGAATAAGTGCTTTAAATAATCTGTAAAATGTGGTATGTGGCAATTTTTGGTTTTGCCTATAACTCATTGAATATTATAACAATCTTACTATGTGGGTAAAATATGACCCACTTATAATAGATAACAACTAAGTACTGCATTGTTAGTAATTCACCAAACAGATTTTCAAAAACAAGCATTTTGACATGTGTGTTTTTTTTAAATACTATATTGTGAATGAATGGATTTCAGTAAATGAATAGTTAGAAACATACTAGCTTATGGTGCCTCATCACTCATTGTTAATGAAATCTTTAGCTATAAGAAATTTTGTTAGTGTACATCATATTGGGATTTAATAGAATTTTGATAAAATATACATTAATAATGCTGAAGTCTCTCATTGAGTCTATATCAGTGTATAAAACAAATAAGTCATATGTGATTTCCTCAATTCTAAGTATCCTATCTTTTGAGAAACTATATGGACAATGCAAATTAAAGTCAGCTTGCTGATACTAGTAGTAGCAGCAGCAGCACAGGAAAGATGGAAACAACAAACTAGGAGATTTTGTCATTATAGTTATAATTTTTCCAACACCATTTAAAAGTACCTAACACAATATAAATAGTGAATTTAAGCAGCAATCTTTTCTCATGATGAATGTGCATGATGCTATTATATAAAATGGAAACAATTGAAATGCATCATAAATGTATTATTAAACATTAGTTGAAAATGCCATTGATTGATCTGTATCTCACCATGTTTGTCCCTAGCAAATACCATCTCAGTGTGCAAGACATATAGGAAAAAAGAAAAAGAAATCAAGTAAAATCCATATAAAAATAACAGATATTTTTCATAAAAAAATCTCAATGTCTTTTTGAAACAATATGAAAATAAAATGTTCCCTGTCACATAAAGAAAAACAACCATTATGGGATATTACATATTTTTAGTCTTTGAATATGCCAAGTGTTCTTTGGCAAACTGCCACATATGTCATTTTTCTCTCACACCTGTAAATTATGTCTAGTTTATTCTACATTTCTACCTAGTTAATAGTAATTTGTTGAAAAATTATTTCTTCATGAGCTGACTAGTGAAATATTTGGAGAAATACAGATCTCAAAATTGTGGAAGAGGGCAATACATAATGACTAGAAGCATATTTAATACTCTCAGTGTGTTTTCTTAGATTCCACTTTTCACATCAAATAGTGCCTGCTAATGGGGCTGGCTATGAAATGTCATAGAAAGGGCCATTTCAGCAATCAGAAGTAGAAGTTGATGTAACTGTTTAGAGAATATGTTTACATGTCAATTAATTAAAGTATTATCAGATGTTCTAAATTTTTTGTATTAAATATATTTATATGTGTATATGCAAGTGAATATCATGATATCAAACATTTTTAAACAGACATACAGAATTTTAATATTGAAATGTACAATGATAGTGAAGAGTATTTTTTTAAACTTGCTATTTGAACTCAAATTGTTCTCTCTGTAATTTATATGTAAATATTGAAAGTTATTCAGTGTTGAACTTCAAGTGGTATCTTCTCATTTCTCTTCCTGGAGTGTGCCCTTAAAATATAAATATTTTGTAAGAGATAAAATGCATAGAAGAAAGCTTATAAAAATGTGAAAAATACTTTAGAATTGTGGTGAATAATAAGCACAAAATATCTTAATATTCAATAATTGAAGACACTTGCATCAAAATAATACTTTAAATAGAATTTTTTTAAAAAAAGTATTCATAGAACAGTAGCAGCGGCCTGCTGAGAGGCAGAGCTGCCCCCTCCCCCCACGCCTGCAAGGTAGACAGAACTGTGACCACACACAGAACAGGCCCAGCGGCCTGCTGAGGGGCAGAGCCACCTCCTACCCCACACCCCCTGCGCCTGCCAGGTAGGCAGAACTGTGACCACCGACAGAAAAGGCCCAGTGGCCTGCGGAGGGGCAGAGCTGCCAACCACTCCTGCAAGGTAGGCAGGCCTGCGACCCACCGGCAGAACAGGAGCAGCAGCCTGCTGAGAGGCAGAGCCACCACCCCCCCGCACCTGCAAGGTAGGCGGAACTGTGACCACCAACAGAACAGGCCAGACCTGCAACCGACAGACAGAACAGGCCCAGTGGCCTGCGGAAGGGTAGAGTCACCCCGCCATGCCTGCAAGGTAGGCGGACCTGCGACCCACCGGCAGAACAGCCCCAGAGGCCGGCAGAGGGGCAGTGCTGCTGCCTGCGCCTTCAAAGTAGGCAGAACTTCGACCACTGACAGAACAAGCCTAGCGGCCCGCAGAGGGACAGAGCTGCGGCCCGTGCCTGCAAGGTAGGCGGACCTGCTAACGACTGGCAGAACAGGCCCAGCGGCCTGCC
>NW_026009165.1:0-3418 GCF_001458135.2 Marmota marmota marmota | reverse complement strand
GAGGGGAAATAAAAAGAAATCAATCCTTGAAATGAAGGATACAATAAACCCAATAAAAAAAAATCTCAATAGAAAGCATCACCCACAGACTAGATCACTTGGAAGACAGAATGTCAGATAATGAAGACAAGTATTCAATCTGGAAAATAAAATTGATCACACAGTGAAGATGATGAGAAACCATGAATAGAACATCCAAGAACAATGGCATAGTATCAAAAGATTACATATAAGAATTATGGGGATACAGGAAAGCATAGAGATTCAAACCAAAGGAATTCACAATCTCTTCAATGAGATAATATCAGAAAATTTCCCAAATATGAAGAATGAAATGGAAAATCAAATACAAGAGGCTTCAGGACACCAAATGTACAAAATGAAAATAGATCTACACCAAGTCACATTATAACGAAAATGCCTAGCATACAGAATAAGGATAGAATCTTAAAGGCTGCAAGAGAGAAGAATCCGATCACATGTAGGGGGAGACCAATTTGTATTTTAGCAGAGTTTTAAATCCAGATCTTCAAAGCCAGGAGATCCTGGAAAAACATATACCAAGCTCTGAAAGAAAGAAAGGACTCTGTGTGTGTGTGTGTGTGTGTGTGTAATTTGTAAGAATTTAATTTACCAATAAATTCCCACTCATAAATTACTGTAACAGATGTATATATATTTGAATAAAGATGTGTGACTTAAAGATCATTAAAATTATTAATTGGTAATACTCTCATCTACACAAATTTATATTCAATACTTAGTTTGTCAAGCAAACAATTAAAGGAATGTGAGAATTATGTATTGAAACATATTCTGATAATATTAAAAATTCTCTTTTAGCCAAAGAAATTTTATATTAGAGAATATAATCCACTGCTTTTTTAAAAAAGAGAAAAGGATATAAAAAAAGAAAAATAAATAGAAGTATAATGAATAATGCAAATTAATTCAAAGGTCTATAATGAGATCATTTGACCATATGGCCACTGATGAAGTTTCTAATTGCTTAAATATCAACACCCTAGTCAGAAGATAATGTGGAAAAATTCTGCTGTATTTTGATTACCTTAAACTATTTTAGAATTTAGATTGAATTTTAGGAAATAGTTTTCATCTCTATACTTTTTTTTTCAATGCCAAGGAGCATTGAAAACTTGTAACTACAAAACTAAAGAAAAAATTTGAATAAAATTTCCCATATTGTCAAATGAAAAAAAAAATCAAAATGCTATATTCATAATTTAGCATACAAAATATATGCCAGCAGGGATTCTGTAATGAATAAAATTAATTTATTCATCCATCCAACACATATTAATTAGCATCTCTAATGTGCCAGGAACTGTTCTAGACATTGGAGAGAGACAGCAGTTGCCAAACTGTAAGAATCCCTGTCTTCATGGAGTCTGCATTCTATTCAGGGAGACATAAAATGAAACAATAAATTTTAAAAGAGATATAGTATTTTAATAGTAAAAAAGTAAATAATACAGTATTAAAATATATAATATGTTAAGTAGTAAAACAAGAAGCTGACTTGAGCTGAGGGAGGAGGTTTCCTATGGGGAAAGAACACCCAAATTGTAGGGGCAGCACTCCAAAGTCCCTGAGGAAGGACACAAACTGGCCTGTATAAAGAGCAGCAAGGTGTCTAGTGTGCTATCGAGAAAAAGAGAATAAAACACGGATAGGGTCTAAAAGGCAAAGTGGGGGAGGTAAGTCATTTACTTCTTGACAGTCATGGGGGTAATTTTGGCCTTACTGTCCAGGAGAGGAGAATCCTTGGAAGGTTTTCAACACAGTGAGTTAGTAGGATCTCATTTAGATTTCCACAGAATAATGAAGCTGTGCTGATAAATAGCAAAACTAGAAGCAGGGAAACAATTTCAAAGCTATCTCAATATTCAAAGTGTGAATATTCAAAGTGGAACTTGTCTAAGATAGCAGCAAGATTGGGGAAAAGTTACCAGATTTTAGAGTACATGGCATTTCCCACAGGTCTAGATTGAAGACCTTGTTTTCCAGTGGTGAAAACCATGACTCTAAAACGTCTTTGCTCCCATTCTATAAATCACGTTTTTTTGTGTGTTTGGTTTTTTGTTTTTTTTTTTTAAATCACCATGCTAAGTCTATGACCTGTATTTCTGTTGGATTATTTTGCTCATGTTTAGCAGAGACATATTTCTAAAGTTTAGAAACTCACACTGGTGAGTAGATGATATTTTATTGATGAAGATTTTGATGATGTTCTACTTTGGTATTGAATAATAATAAAAAATCTTCAAAGATCTATAAACTTTTAAGCTATTATTATGTTAAAGGGAGTCCTTGGAGGAAAATGCTATTGAATAGATTCTTTGCTTTAGTCAATTCTAGATAAGTAGAAATTAACTGCCAGCTGCCTGGCAAGGGGAGCAGAAAGTGGATAGAACAGAGGCCTGACTGTTGACAGGGGATTTGCCAACTCTGATTAACACAACTACTCCTGCCTCCCAAACGTGTGTTTTTTTTTTTTTCACAATGATTATTCAAATACCTAGAGCAGTTTTACTTTACACCACAATTCTTATCATGTTTAGAGAGCCACCAAATTTCTTTTTTTAAATCAAAAGAACCAACACATATGACAATCCATTATGACTTTTTGTTAAAAATCTTTTAGTAGTCAATCATTCCTCCTAGGCTGATTCTGCTGTCTCATACCCCTCCATGATTTCTTAGTCCCCTTCCTCTTAATCTAACCCATCTTTGAAGTCTGTTCAACCCCATGCCTCAAGACTCAGAGTTCAAGTGCATGCTTCCTTCACTTTTAAAGGTTCATTGTCTTTCCCACTAAGAAGGAAACTTTTCCTCTCCTTCACAGTATCTTCTATTTCTCTGTTTCTTCCTTTGACTTTGTACTCATGGTTAACCCTCCCCTTTCTAATCCAGATCAAAGTCATTAGAATGAAAAACTTTCTTCCCCCAGTTTCCAGAACAATGCCTTGTAAATGTTTCTTCAATACATTTCATCTCCAATGAGCCTGTGTTTATAATCAGACCTAGCCAAAAATGAGTGGCAGTCCTTCAAACAGAGGATTGTGGTGGTTGTTAGGTGCACAGGTGCCAATTGTATTAAATTAGATTTGTGATGTTTCTGGAGAAGAGCCTCGATAAAGACAGCCAAATTATTAGCATTCCAAAATGGCAGGAAAAGAGAAGGATACAATGAGGTCCCCTTTGGACACCAACCAGGAAAAGAAGTAGGGTCTCCAGAGGAGAACAGAAAGCAAGATCTGAACCAGTCTTAACGCATAGAAGAAAAAAAGAAAAGAGAAGGAAGAGGAGGAAAAGGGCCTGGTATATAGGAGTTTTAATTAATACCAAATATATATATATATATATATATATATATATATATATATATATATATATA
>NW_026009164.1:0-3420 GCF_001458135.2 Marmota marmota marmota | reverse complement strand
TAGGAGGATCCTAAATTTGAGGCCAGTCTGGGCAACAAATGAGATGCTGTCTCAAAATAAAAAATGCAAAGGCTAAGGTATTAGGTCATTGGTAAAGCACTTTGCTTAGTTTGAAGAAGTCCTGTGTTCAATTACCATTATCATCAAAACAAAACATAACAAAAACTAGTCAAGGAATATGTCAGAAATACAGGCGATCATATTTGTTTTTTTGTGGTGTTGAGTGTTCAACTCAGGGCGTTGGGCATGTTAGACAAACCCTCTACCACTAAGTCACATCCCCCAATAGAAATATCAAGAATAAAGCAATAAGAGTGACACTGGAGATCACCTCCATTGGATTCAGCAGTCACGGGTTACCATTGACCAAAAAAAAAAAATTCATAGTCAGGCACAGTGGCACATGCCTATAATCCCAGCTGCCTAGTAGGCTGAAGAAGGAGGATGGAAAGTTCAAGGCCAGCCCCAGCAATTTAGTGAGGCTCTAAGCAATTCAGCAAGAGCCTGTCTCAAAATAAAAAATAGAGATAAAAAGTGCTGGGGATGTCATTTGGTGGTTAAGTGCGCCTGGATTCAATTGCTGGTACCAAAGAAAAGCAAACAAAAATCCTATTATTTCTCAAAAAAATTCCAGGAAGTGTAGTTGCATGGGTGCATGCATGAAAGCTCAGTAGTTCAGGAAGCTAAGGAAGGAGGGTCAGGTTTAAGACCAGCCTTGACAATTTAGCAAGACACGCCCTCAAATTAAAACAAGAACAAAAAACAAGCTGGGCTTGGTGGCCTATGCCTATAATCCCAGCAGCTCAAGAGGCTGAGGTAGGAGGATCATGAGTTCAAAGCCAGCCTCAGCAATTTAGTGAAGTGCTAAGAAGTCAGTGAGATCCTATCTCTAAATAAAGTACAAAAAAGGGCTGAGGATGTGGCTCAGTGGTTGAGAGTCACTGAGTTCAATCCCCCAGTATCCAAAAAACAAACAAACAAAAAAAGAACACCCCCAAAATAACAAGAGTTGATGATATAGAGCATCCCTGGGTTCCATCCCCAGTACTGCAAACAAAACACAATAAAAGAGAAAGAAATTTTCAAAAAGTGATAAAATAATAGAATAGCCATTTATTTCTTTCTGTTTATTTATTTATTTTTCCCTGCAGTACCAGGTAGTGAACCCACGTATGCTCTACCACTGTGTTTTTCTATCCAGTTTTTATTTTTTATTTTTTTATTTTTTGGTGGTGCTGGGGATTGAACCCAGGGCTTTGTGCATGCGAGGCAAGCACTCTACCAACTGAGTTATATCCTCAGCCCTCTATCCGGTTTTTAATTTTTAATTTTGAGGTAGGGTCTCACCAAATTGCCCAGACCTGCTTCAAATTTGTTATCCTCCTGCCTTAGCCTCCCAAGCAACTGGGAGTATAGGTGTGTGTCGCAGTGATCAGTTCACTGGAGCTATTTCTGAATCACATTTTTTCTTTTATAAAATATCAACAAGGAAAACCTTGAATTTTTGTTAATGACCAAATAGGCATAAATTTGTAAACATGGTCTTTAAAAAATGAGTATAAGTTTTGAGAGAAAGAGACCATGCTCATCAGATTTGTATTTTAGGGAAAAACTCCTAAGGAGTACAGGGAGAATAAAATTGAGGACAAGACTGACAGTGACTAAACAGAACTATTGTATTATCCAGTTGTTGATAATAACAACACCACAGACTAAGTTACAAAGAAGAAAGGTTGTTTTGACTCACAGTTCTGGAGGTCTGAGGTCCAAGTTAAAGGGTGGCTTATGGTGATGGTCTTCTTTCTGGCAGAGTCCCCAAGTGATATGGAACACCCAGTGTTAAGACACAGGAGCGCAAGAGCTTATGCCTCTTCTGGTCTCTCTCCCTCTTCTTATAAACCATCATAATTCAATCAGGAAAGCCCCACCCTAATAACTTGATCTAATCTTCATAACCTTGTGAAAGTCCCACCTCCAAACCCATGATCAGATTAGTAACTGTGGTGCATACCTGTAAATCCCATCATCTTGGGAGGCTGAGGCAGAAGGATCTTAACAGTGAGGCGCTAAGCAACTCAGTGAGACCCTGTCTCTAAATAAAATACAAAATAGGGCTGGGTATGTAGCTCAGTGGTAGAGTGCCCCTGAGTTTAATTCCCGGTACCAAAAGAAATAAGTAAATAATAAATAAATAAATTCCAGATTAGTTTCATCCTTTTAATACTTCAATAGGGATTAAATTTAAATACATGAAGCCTTTGGGGGACATTCAAACCATAGCCAAGATGAGGCCAGGATGTATCAGCTGTCACAGTAAGTGTGAATAGAAAGCCATCCAGATCTAAAGAATGGCAGTGAATGAGGACCAGGAAGGGAAGAGGCATGGAAAAATGTCTGAATGCAAAGTCGACACAACATAGTGATTAACAGAACATGGCACAAGAAAAACAGAGGCTGAGTAAAAATTATAAAGAATGGCTTTGGGCACAGGGTGAAGCTCAGTGGCAGAGAGTTTGTCTATCTTGCTTAAGGCCTTGGGTCCAAAGTTTAATCCCTGCCCCCTCCCATAAAAAGGGTTGTCTGTGAGTGTAGGTTTTTCAGTAAAAGGTGTGAATGCTATTTTTTTCCCCCCTGAACTACTGGGAATTGAACCCAGGGTCTTGCAAATGCTGGATAAGCACTTTACCACTGAGCTATATCCCCAGTTCCTCTTACATTTTCATTTTGAGACAGGGTCTCTCATTAAGTTGCCCAGGCTTTCACTGAACTTTCCATCCTCCTGCCTCAGACACCCAAGGAGCTAGGATTACAGGCGGGTGCCTGTAATAAAGAAATAGGCCAAAGACGTAATTCAAGGGAACCCTACACTTAGTAATTGGGCCAAATGATACGAGCTAATGAAGACATTGGACAGAATAGTCTCAAAGAGTTGGGAACACAGGGGCAATTTTTTGTTTTTTTTTTTATGCTGAATATAACAGCTACACAAGATAAGAGGAAGGTGAGTTGCATATATGTATATGTTAAGACTCTTATAACCAAATCATTTCTCCTCTAAACCTTCTTGCGTTGTCTCACATGTGAGCTTTTGGGGGACACCTGTAAGGATGGCCTTAGGCTTTAGCCTAAGCAACTCCATTTTAAAAACCTGCAGCCTCTCCAGGCACAAGCCTACAGAGCCCTCCAATACGTCTTCAGGCATAGCATGGCAAACAAGTCATAAAAAAAAGCCTCTTGGTGGGGCTGGGGATGTGGCTCAAGTGGTAGCGCGCTCGCCTGGCATGCGTGCGGCCCGGGTTCCATCCTCAGCACCACATTCAAACAAAGATGTTGTGTCCGCCAATAACTAAAATAAATAAATAAATATTTAAAAATTCTCTCTCTCTCTCTCTCTCTAAAAAAAAAAAAAAAAAACCTCTT
>NW_026009163.1:0-3420 GCF_001458135.2 Marmota marmota marmota | reverse complement strand
ACCCTCCAATCAAAAAGCACCCCATGCCAACTGTCAAACCACCCCTGGCTCTATAAATATGCAGAGCTGTTCCTCAATAAACGGGCATTTGCTCCAATGGCAAGCCTTGATGGTTCTTTCATTGGTGCCGAAACCTGGGAAGGGGGAAAGCCCTCTCTCAAGGCTTGCTGTCCTGGTCCACTCTTTCGAGTGCTGTTTACAACACCAGATCTTAAGTAGGTGAGTTCCCCTATCGGGTATCCAACTTCAGATGGGCTACGCAGGGCCTTTGACCGTGATCATCCTGCAAACCTCTGACACCCAATCTGGAGGAGAGGACGCACCCCACCACAACTTTTATGGTCACGGTGGCCTCTCTGGAACCCGGTTCATGAGTGGGAGGTACTGAGGGGTGGAAAAACAGGCATTCACCCCCCCCAACCACCCTTGTCCCTCTCCTGACCTATGGGGGCCTCTTCTTCCCTCCCTGCAGACTCCCCCTTATTAAATTCTGCACACAAGATTGTCCTTACTATCAATTAGACAGTCAAAATCAATGGCCCCCAGGAGAATCTCTAGATCCCGCAATTCTCAGAGATCGGTTTAACTCCTGCGAGTGCTCAAAAAAGTGGAAGGAGATCCCCTATGTTGAGGCTTTTTCTCTTCATCATTCTCACAACTACCTATCTGGCAGATGAACCCCCTCCCTACCGACCTCCCCCATCGGCTCTGTCCACCCCCTCAGGTGCTACCCCTGACTTGGCCAACATCTTTAGTTCCTCCCAAACTAGTTCCCGCCCCTAGTCCCACAAATCATGGCCCCTTTAAGAGAGGTTGCTGGACCTGAGGGCATTATTCAGGTACATGTTCCGTTCTCTATGAATGACCCCATGCAACTCGAGCAAAGTTTGGGCTCATTCACCACAAAAGAGAGTTTCAAAAGGGCTCTCCAGGCTTATAGCCTCACTTATATGTTATTGGTTATTACTCTCCTTTTTGAGGAACGTATCAGAGTCTGGGAACTTGCCAGAGCCCATGCGGATGAAACTCTCGGAGTTAATCCCAATCACCCTCCGGGGCCACTTGCTGCCCCAGATCAAACTCCCAAAACCCCAGATGTCCGTCATGTCCTTATGACATATTTCCTCTCGCAGAACTACTCTGACATCTGGGCCAAACTAAAAAAGCTCAAACAAGGCCCTGCCACCCCCTAGACTGAGAAATTTCAGATGCTCACCCAGGTCCTGCAGGGTGCTTCTTTGGGTCGCTGCCCATCACCAAAAACCCCCCTGGGTGCCTGCTTCAAGTGTGGCATGGAGGAATATTGGGCCAGGGCATGTCATGCACTATGCACTCCGCATACCCCATGCCCTAAATGTCAACAACAAGGTTACTGGGGCTCTGACTGTCCTAGATCTCATAGGAGGCCTATGGCCAGGGAACCCTCCAACCTTCTGGGCATGGCAATCAATTGACGGTGCCTTGGGTCCTTGTCCCTGGCCGTAACTATCAATAGACAGAAACCCAGGGTGCGGATTCAGGTGGATAGGTGCAAGGTTGACTTTCTCCTTGACACCAGAGCTACCTTCTCAGTTCTGACAGAATTCTGGGTGCAAACAGTGCTATCCACCTCTCCTATTGTCGGGGTAGGAGGAAAGACCATCTATCCAAGAAAGACTCCTCTATTACTCTGTTCCATAGACAACTTCCCAACCTCTCAGATGTTTCTAGTTATGCCCCAATGTCAAGTTCCTTTGCTCGGCTGAGATATTCTCTCTAAATTCAATACAACAATCAACATACGGGCTCCTGGCATCAATCAGGCCCCAGAATCAGCCTGTTCATCTTTTCTGGCCCTTTTGGCAGAAAACTGGCCATTCTGCTCCACTTGTGAGGCTGACATGAAACACAATACTAACCTAGTTGACCCAATTGTATGGGATACCCACACCCCCTCCACCATTTCCTGATTATTCAGGACCTTCTTAGCAAGGGGTACCTCCATCCTGCTCATTCCCCTTACTCCCATACTAGCGGTAAAAAAACCCAATGGGTCCTACCTACGGCTCACCAACACTTCCATTAGGCCCATAACGTTCTTCTGGGCCTACAATATGCATCCTTTGGTTCCCAACCAATATACTCTGCTGTCTCAGATCCTCCACACTGCCACCACTTCTTGGTCATAGATTTAAAGGTTATCTTTTGCCTTTAACCTGGACTGTCCTTCCTCAGGGATTTCGAGATAGTCCACACCTCTTTGGATGAACCTCCTCTTACCTCCAATCTTTTCACGCCCAGTGCCCTGAATCCACCCTCTTGCAATATGTTGACTATTGTCCGGCAAATCTCTTTGCCCACCTGCGGGGAGGAAAGCACCCCACCACAGCCTTTAAGGCTACGGTGGCCCTCAGGGACTCCTTCCTTGGGCAGATTCGAAATTCCTAGTCCTCTCACCTTAAGACTCTGCCACTAGAGAGACACTTACCCTCCCCTTCCTCTCCCCTTCCTCTCCCCTCTTTCTGGCCCTGGGAGTATCTGGCCTCTCCAGGAGGGGTCCCAAAAAGCCTTGGCCAAGGTCTCCCATGGCTCTGGCTCTGTCCAGGAAGAGAGCTTCGACTGTCAGGATTTGGTGACGACCAATCTCTGCAGCTCCAACCTGCCACTTAGGCACTCCTGATTTTTTGGCTCTAGTGGGGATGCCCCTTTTGCCAATAAATCAGTTTCCTCCTTCTCTGTGTCCTCTTCCCTCCTCCTTACATGGGTAATGTGTCCTCTCTGCTGGTCAACTTTCCCCTACAATGCCTCTTGGATCACATATAGCACCCAGGCCTGGCCCACTTATCCCTTAGACAACCAAAGCAGATGGCCCCTTTTTGGGTCCCTGGATCCCTCCATTCTAAGGGATCTCTTCCAGGCTTTCTTCTTGCTCTGATCCAATCCTGCTCTCTGCACCCCTTGCAAACAAATTCTTCTAGCTGTCCAAAGGGCGCTCAACAGATGACAGAGTTCTCCTACTTAATTTCTTGGCCTTAAAGGGATATCGGGCCTCTCCACAAAAGGCCAAATAGCATGTATCTAGGGTTCTCTACCTCTCAAGGGAAAAAGGCCATTACAGTAGACAAAAAACAGCTTATTGTGTCTATACCTACACCAAAGACCAAAGATGACTCTCCTTCTTGGGTTTGGCTGGGTACTTCAGGGCCTGAAATCTGCCCAAGGGCCCCCAAGATGAACCCCTACTCTCAGCGGTAGGGAAGCCCTTTAAAAGGCCCTTCTCTGGGCACCCACCCTGCATCTCTCTGACCTCTCCCCACCCTTCACCCTCTATATAAAAACAGGGACAAAGTCTGGCATTCAGGGTCAGGAATATGGGCCCACATTTGCACTAGTTGCCTTCCTATCCAAACAGTTTGACCCCACCATCAGGGGCTGGCCCCC
>NW_026009162.1:0-3420 GCF_001458135.2 Marmota marmota marmota | reverse complement strand
TAAGACACCCTCCAGAGCTCAGTCCCAACCCAGGTTCACCTTGATGACCTCCTCGGGAGCCCAGAAAAGGATAGGCATGTTCCTTCCCTCCACTGGCTGATACCTGAGTAAGCTCAGGCTCAGTCCAGGACTGTTTCCGCCCACATGAAGACCCCTGCCATAGCTCATAAATCGTTCTTCAAATTTTACATCTGACTTTTTCCATTTTACCAAATATGACATCTGTATTTTGGTATTGGGAACAGTTTCACCTTTCCTCCAACAATTAAATTTCCATTAAAATCTATTTCAAGCTTTTTGTAGGTCCAAAGATAACAAACTTCTACATTTTCTTCTGCTTCACCAACAATACCCCATATTGGTAAATCAACTATGTGCATCTGGTACCAGTAGTGAATTTTGATAGCATAAACAAAGTCATCTCTCTTTTCTTTATCTAAATCAATTTCACAGTAACTGGCTGGCATCACATCATCTTTAAATTTAATATCCAGACCACTAAATTCCATTTCAACTCCTTGAAGTGTTTCTCCTAGAGCTTCATGGTAATAACTGTTACTTTTTTTGACCCCACACAGATTAGAAGTGAAAAGTACTTATATGTTTCCAGGCGATTTTGGAAGGGCCCAACAGTATTGATCTATAAGACAACTTCTTCTGTATCTTGAAACTGACTTTCCTGCCTTGCTCCAGTCCACCATTCTGAAAACCATCCAGTCCTAAGTGAAAGCCACTCTTAGAGTCCATAACATCCAATCTTGGATGTGAAAATGCAATTAAACCACCGATCAACTTTAGACCAAATGCAAGAGATTGTTTTGGGGCCAGGCCTTAGACTGGGAAACTGGAGACTTTAAGGTCAGAAGTGGCCAAAGTTAGAGACTACCAGATGGAGCCTCTGCTGGGAACATGTGTTGGTGCTCCTCTGCCTGGGCCTTGGGCAGCAGCAGCAGCAGCAGGGCAGCAGAAGCTGACAGGCCAGGAGCACCCTGCAGAGGCCTCATCCTGGGCGCTAGCGCCTAACTGGCCGATCAACTGCTCTGCCCCTGGTGCTTGTGCGGCAGTGATTCACATCCACAGGGCACTGGATGAAATTACAACTGTTAATATTTAGTGTAAATCAGTAGCTACAGACAAATATTTAAGTGGAGTTGGATAAATGCAGATCTTTGCATATTGTGATAGCTATATACAATCACATGTTAGTACAGATGCGTAAAGCAAATACTTATTAGCATATCTACGTAAACACATACAAATTAAAACTTGTGAAAACTTTTTTAGCTCACAATAAAAATGAAAATTCTTGACTTTTATGAACATATAAAAATATTTTGATGGGAAGATTTTGATACAAATGTTAAATGACAAGCTCCAAAGTAGTAAAAATATTTAACTTATTTACCAGAAAATAAAACAACTGAGCATAAAACAATGTTCATTCTTAGTACAGATAGGGTCAGGCCAATCAGATAGATTGTTAACTGATAGGGAGTCAGTAACAATGACTTCTGGTGACCATCAGTAGGGAAAGTTACTTTGGACAAGAAATAGACAGGTTGCTATTAGACAACTACACACCATTCTGTTCTCTTTTGTAGGAGAACAAAGTGATAGCCACCAATACTTTATAAAGTGGAAAAATACAATAAACGTGCATCCTTGTGAACTTGTCACCTCTTACAAACCTGATGTGTATTCCTCCTAACACTAAAGGTGGGCTGGAGGGCATTTGAAAGAAATTTATTTATATATTCTTTCAAAAAATATGGAATACTCACCTTTGGCAAGCTCTGTGCCTGTGTGTATTTTTTTAAAGAATTTATTAGCCACACCATGAATGACTTCTGTGATGTGGCATGTTTTCCTAGGTTTGCACACATCTTCATTATCTGTGTGGAAGATACAATGGGTACAATGAAACAATAGTTATAATATGCTCTGTGTAAAATTTCACACAATATACTAGTACATAATGTCTGTAGATATTTTAGATAGATGATAATCCAACAATTGATGGATAGCTATGGTAGAATAGATGACTATATCCCTGGGAATTTAATAAAGTGTTTTGGAATTTTCAGAGTCTTCCAGATCTTTTAACTTTATTTTGCCTCAGTAAGTTCATCTACAAATAAATAAATGTGTAATGTGATAAAAATTATTTTACACAGCTGTTTGTCAGGTTTCCACAAATGTCCTAAATAGGTGTGAATTTTGGAAATGTTCAGAATTCTTCATATGTTTGGTGCATATTTCTATAATCTCTTCAAAAGATTTACCAATTTCTATGCTTATAAATATTAAATAAATATGCCTCCATATTAATTTAAATATAATTATTACTCATCTCTTATAATTTTAATGTTTTATTTACATTTGTTAACAATGAAAAAAGTTAAAAATTGTTCACATTTATTCACAATTACTATCTGACCTTTCATAATGTTCAAAATTTTCATTTTCACTTTGATTTCATATTGTTTTAAATGTATTCATATATTAAGTTTTATCTCTTCTAATTGTTCCAAACATTGTTTTCAAGGTATCTTTAGTCTTTATTTGAAAAAAAAAATCCATTTACTGCTTCTTCTTACAAAACACTGGACTTGTAGACCATTGTTAGAAAATCCATGTTTACTTGAAGATTCTATAGCTACTCATCAGAAATCCTGGTAGTATTTTCTAAATTCACATATTTAAACATTTTACTCACTTCCCTGTTTTTTCCTTAACTTACTACAAGTCAATAAATCTTTCTGTCACATTTTTATTTCTGCATTCTTAGGACTTCATGTTGTTCTGATCTCTCTATACATCTGTAGCACAACTGCATTTTCTGCACTGATTCTTGTTTTTGGACTACTTCTTTAATGTTGAGATGTCAGTTCCTGAGGATTTGTTACTTTAAAACATGAACATACCTCAACAACTGACAGGTCGAGGTGCTGAATATCCACGAACAGGTTGAGGGATGCTTGGAGACCTACCTGTTGGTGAACCTGGTTGTAGCAGGATTAGTGTTTTTGAGCAAAAGAACATGACTGGAGCAGTAAGAATTAATTAAGTTAAAACAATGCAAAAGTTGATCCTATGAAATTCTTTATTTTTCATAAAGAAAAATAGAGATAAACAATTCTCAGGGAAAATCAAGATACTCAGTTTGACTTGAATATTTTATTAAAAGAAAGGTTATCATGAAAAATGAGTCTAGGGGAAAAAACACTTAAAGAATGAAGAAATTGGGCAACACAATTTTACATAAGTCAGTAAATATGTGTTGAGTGAGCTCTGCAAGTAATGAGTGTGTCATGAAGAAAATGACAAGGTGACACCAAAACCCAAACAGCAGAATGCCATGGTTACAGATGTTTAGCCAGGGAGGCCGAGGAGGAGGAGGAGGAGGAGGAGGAGATTTGG
>NW_026009161.1:0-3420 GCF_001458135.2 Marmota marmota marmota | reverse complement strand
TTTTTTTTTTTTTTTTTTTTTGTGTGTGTGTGTGTGGTGCCAGAAATTGAATCCAGGGCCTTGTGCATACAAGGCAAGCACTCTAAAACCTGAGCTACATCCTCAGCCCCTCTCTCTCATTTCTGTTTACTATAAGCGATGATGGTAATTGGGGATTTTGCCTCAAATGTGGTATATTGATCAAGACAGGACTAATATCCAGTGTATCTAAACCTCTCTACTCATTATAATTTTGCCAAAGAGACACTCACAGTAGTTTTTTCTTAAATGTATCTATAGATGGAGAGAGAGTGTCTCATTTTAATATTCTGCTTTATTTTCAACATCATTCCCTCTTAACATTTGCCTTTTATAGTGTAGCTAAGGTTGGAACTGACTACCTTGCACATTCTGTACACGCACTCTTACAGTGAACTTTGCAACTAGGTCCCAATTCTAACTTTAGGTTGGATAGATTCATTCATTCAATCTAATGTTATTTTTCATATGGCTGGTTTTACATGTTCCCTTCTATTTCTCTTAACAATACTATTGATATACATATGGTTTCAGATTTGATTCATTTTGTGATTTATTCTTCTGTTTTATTGCAATATAATTAAATGTGTCACATAAAAATAACTATATTATTTGTTTTTTATTAAAGGTTTTGAGGTATTTTACATATTTTATTTCCAAGATGAATTTTTTTGGTCCCTTCTTTTCTTTTCTTTTATTTGGTACTGGGAATTAAACTCAGGGGAACTTAACCATTGAGCCACATCCCCAGACCTATTTTGTATGACATTTAGAGATAGTGTCTCACTGAGTTGCTTAGGGCCTCACTTTTGCGGATGTTGGATTTGAACTCACAATACACCTGTCTCAGCCTCCCAAGGTGCTGGGATAACAATTGTGCACCACCACATCCAGCTCTCTTCTTGTATTTAAAAAAAATATGCTAAAATTTTGATGGGAAAATATTATATATTTAATTGAGTTAAAATAATTGTCTTTGTAATGATTAGTTTTATTTACACACATGGTATTTTATGTGTATTTGTAAATTTTTATTTAGTTTGCGATAAGTTCTACATATTTTCCTTAAAAGTCATTATACCTGTAATGTATTTAACAGATGTAACTTCAATATAATACTTTTATGTGGTATTTTATACTCTAATTAAATAAAAAATCTTTCTGGGCTCTAGAAACCAATTTTTCTCAGACTTTATTATTTTTATTTTTTTGAATGTACTTCCTCTTTCCTCCTAGGCCCCAGATTTCTACTGTGTTGACAAGTATAGCTTTAGCCTTATGCAATCATGTAACTGTACACTGTCATGGTACAAACATACTATAATTTCTACAGGTCTATGCTGCTTGGTGAGGAGTACTTCATATATACATAAACAGTTTTCATGAAGAAATAACAGCAATATCTACTCCATCTTTACTTCATGAGAATGTGTTTTTTGTCCTCATCAATACTCTGTATTCTTTTGGTTGTTGTTTCTTACTGGAAATTTAAATCAGGGGCACACAGAGACTGGGTCACACATAGTTGCTTAGGGCTTTGCTAAGTTTCTGAGGCTGGTTTTGAACTCAGGATTATCTTGCCTTAGCCTCCCAATCCAATGGGATTAGAGGTGTGAGCCATGGAACTTTGTTTTATTTTATTTTTATATTGAAATATATATTACTTCTGAAAATAATTTATTCTTGATATTAAGAAAGCATAGAATATCATTTTTCCCACAAATAACCCCCTTTTTAAAAAAAGATATCATTTTTTGGGGAAAAGATGTCAGTAGTACCAGATGTATACTTTATTGTTTTATAAATGGAAAGTTTTATTATTATTATTATTATTATTATTATTAAGCTTTGTATTAGTTATAAAAGTTTATCTGTTCATATTATTATAAGGTATATACACTTTTCTATAACTTCATAGCATACTTCAGTGTGTATCAAAATGACCTGTTGGGGGTTTGGAGAGAAGGGGAGGGTTCATGGGGTTAGAAATGATGGTGGAGGGCTGGGATTGTGGCTTAGTGGTAGAGTGCTCACTTAGCATGGTTGGGACTTGTGTTCAATTGTCAGCACCATATGAAAATAAAGGCATTATGTTGTGTCCGTCTACAAAAAAAGATTCTCTCTCTCTCTCTCTCACTCTCTCTCTCTCTCCGTCTTTCTCTCTCTCTCTCAAAAAAAAACTTTATTAAAAAATAAATGATGGTGGAATACGGTGTATGTTATTATATAAAGTACATGTATAAAGAAGTGAATTCAAGTAAATATACTTTGTATAAAACCAGAGAAATGAAAAACTGTGCTCTATATGTTTAATAAGAATTGTAATGAATTCTGCTGTCATATATAATTAAAAGTAATTAAAAATGAAAAATAAATGATGACATTATGTTCTAATTGGAAATAAATACTACTCCTATTAAAAATTGGGAAAAAAAGGTCTGTTGGTCAGTGATAAAGTTTATAAAGTATAAAATGTATCCTGAATATTTGGTAATACATAAACTCCGATGTAGGTATTTATAGTGTTTCAGCAAAATTAAAAAAAAAAATTACTGTAGAGTTCATTTCTTGCAACATATACTCAAAACTATATGAGATGCATTTTATACATATACAAATATACTACCACTATATATAATTAATAAATGATTACTACATCTCACATTAACCACAAAATTAGTTTGTCTTTTGAAAGCACCAATTTTGACACTCTTTGAATATATATACTTGGTGTGTCTTCAAATTTGTCACTTTATGTATTATGTTCTTTTCTTTACTCTCCTTTTTATAGAATTTATTTTTCCAAATTATTGAGATTAGTGAATTTTAGACACTTCAGTTTAAGAGTGCAGTCTGTAGATTTTCTTTTTAACCTCAGATAAAATACATCCCACTTTTTATAGACTTATTGTTATGTAAATGACTTCTGAAAACCTGAATATATAACACCCTAACTTGACCTTACTCTGGACTATTGATATCTGAGTGGAGGGGATCTCAAAGTGATCCATGGAAAAGGAAGGATTGGGATGGTTCAGGATGTGAGATTGGTGGATGCTGAGAATGTAGTAGCGAGTATTCATGAAAAAAGTATTGGTGGAGTAGATAGGGGTAGAGAAAAAAAGTACTATGAAGGAAAGAGAGAAAGAATGACAAGCTCAAGGGTTCAGATTTTTTTTTTAATTTTTTATTGTTGGTTGTTCAAAAACATTACATAGTTCTTGATATATCATATTTCACACTTTGATTCAAGTGGGTTATGAGCTCCCATTTTTACCCCATATACAGATTGCAGAATCACATCAGTTACACATCCATTGATTTACATATTGCCATACTAGTGTCTGTTGTGTTCTGCTGCCTTTCCTATCCTCTATTATCCCCCCTCCCCTCCCCTCCCTT
>NW_026009160.1:0-3421 GCF_001458135.2 Marmota marmota marmota | reverse complement strand
ATATATATATATATATATATATATCATACAAATTTCACATCATTTTATTTGTTCTGTTTCACTTAATATATTTAATTTGTTTTATTGCATTTGCAATCTTAAATTGACTATAACTTTCATCTAAGTTCATTATTAGAGACAGTGTTCTGTTAGTTCAGCAATCGGAGAAAAAGAAGATGATTGGCTGGGAGTTTATGTCAGTGGTAGAGTGATTGCCTAGCATGAAGGAGGATCTGGATTTAATCCCAAACACCACAAAAAAAAAAAAAAGAAAAAGAAAGAAAAATAGGATGACTTGAGGTGTTCCTCAATTTCTATGTGATTAAGTCCCCCACCACAGTGAATACCAAGCAACAAATTCTCAACAGTGAATTTTGAGCTGCGAAGAGGGATGCAGAGTGTAGAGTCAAGTATCAGAAATACATACAGTGTGATTCTAGCCTGCCAGCAGATCAGATATCTGACATGATGAATATATTGAAGAAGGGATAGAGCTAGACACAAATTGTGTCTTTCAGTAAAGTTCAAGAGGAAGAGGCAGTCATCAACAGGATGAGAACACACAAACAACACAAGACCCAATAAAGGTCACATTCTTTTGCTTTTAATCCACAGACAGATTCTCTGTTCAAGTAATCTTTATTATATTCTTAGAAATAAAAACTGGAAGAATTGGAATTACATTTTAGATTGTAAACAAATATCCCTGAAGTTGAAGTCAATAGCATGCATTTATGGAACAATGATTCAAGTACAGTTTGATCAGTTTGCAAAATGCTTTTAAAATTAGTACATCCTGGTGTGGCTTTGCCCTGCCTAATAATACCTATATGAGAAATTTGAAGAGCCATTGCCAGCTTCAGCAGAAAGACACCAAGGCTCATTCACAAGAATGTTCGTTTTTCCAAAGGTTCTAAAATTTTGTAATTTTTGTTAATACTGTTGTCTGTATTTCTCCCTCCTTTTCTTCATTTTATCAAAGTTGATCATAGACAAGGGAGCTTGAGACCTTTCAACTCTTTACCCCGTACAAACTTATTAGGTATTTGTACCTAGACTACTGTGAATTGCACTGTGACATCAATTTGAAGCAGAGATGTCTTTGAAGGTGAGAGTTTATTGTCTGTTGATTATTTTTGACCACATGAATATTGACACAAATCATTCAAAATTAATTTAAAATACAAAATAAAATTAAATCCAATGAAAGTGTTATTTAACATTTTAAAACAAAAAGAGATAAATTTTGTTGTTGTCAGAAAGAAAAATATGAAGAAAATTTCTACTTGTTTTCTTTTGTTTCCAGCACTTTTGCCCTGAAACAGCCAATTTATTTGAAAGGAAATAACTTATTCTAGACTCAAATAGAAGTCAGAATAACTGCTATGGTTTTACCAAAAATTAATATCTATAAATTCCTTTGGTAATTTCACTGGGCATCTAGAGGTATGTTGCTATGGGAATAACTAAAAATGTTTAAAAAACTAAAATATCTAAGAAGCATAATCATAATGCCCATATACAGGAAGAATCAGACCTCATCTTTTAACTGAAGGACAATTTACTGGAATTTGAAAGAATATTGAAATTAAGTGATAACAATGTGTACAACATGATTGCATGGGAAATTAGATTTTAGATGTCACCACTGGAATTCTGCACAAGTTTGAAAAAGAAACAGTTTATCTTTGGTAATAATAAAGTGATCTATCTCCTTGAATACTTCTGCATGTAAAACTGCTAAAATTGGTACAATTAATTGTCAGATTATTTTCTGTGAAGAGAAAACTGTACTTTAAGATAAATTTTCTTGCATGAATCATGTGTTTCCCATGAAATAATAAAATAATATTTTTTGCTGTTTTTAATAAATCCATTGTAAATATGAATTAATAATTTCATGTCAGAAAATAAGTTATATCATCAGTCAGCTTTTTATTGCTGTGACCAAATATCTCAGAAGAGCAATGCAAAGGAGAAAAATTTTATTTTGGGCTCAATTTTTCAGAAGTCTCAGTCCATGGTTGGCCAATTCCATTTTTTGGGTCTGAGTAATGTAGGATGTCATGGTGTAAGGTTGTGGTTGAAGAAAGTGATTCAGTTGATGGCAGCCAGAAGGCAGTGAGAAAGAGACAGAAAGACAGAGGACAAAGAGGAGAGGACAAGGTATATTTCCCAAAGACATAATTTCAGAGACCTATGCCCTCTAGCCACATCCAGCTTCCTATGTTTTCCACTTCTTAATTCATTCAAATTATTAATTTGTCAAGTGAGATTATAGTTAAAAAAGTTCAGTTTGTTGGTGTCCCAGTCTCACAGAAATGACAAGTTTTAGCAAATGAATAATATTCACATAAAGATGAGAAAGTATTTTATATTTTCCTTAGATTATTGTTCCCTTCATGGTTGAGAAGCAATTCTGATTTTTGTAGCATTATGTAATATCCACCAAAAGATGGATGCTCCACAGGAACTATTTCTTTCATTGCAATACATGAAGCCTTACATCTTCAATTTGGTCCAACATTTACAACATTTATAACAAAAACAAAACTTTTGAAAAGAATTATGTCTTATTTTGCATAGTAGAAACACCACAACTTAGATACACAATGGTTCATATATATTGATGAATGATGTTGAAATTACTGAAGTAGAATTATAAAAATTTATTGAACTATAAAAATTTTGTTTTTTATGTATGTATAAATATCACTTATAATAAGTAATTATTAGCAATTTACTGAGCTAAAATGTTCATATTTATATCAAGATATATAAATGGTTGAAATTCATAATAAATGTTTCATCTTGCTTTTTTTCTGCTGTTGTCACTAAATAACCCTACCAGAACAATTTTAGGGGAAGAAAAGTTTATTTGAAGGCTCACGGTTTCAGAGGTCTCAATCCATACACAGCAGGCTCTATTTCTCAGGGCTCTAGGTGAGGCAGGACATCATGGATGAAAACTGTGGCAGAGGAAAATGACTCACATGGTGATCAGAAAGCAGAGAAAGAGGTCTCCATTTTTCAGATACAAATATAGACCCCAAAACCATGCCCCCAATTCCCAGCTCCTCCAGCCACATGCTACAATTTCAATTACCACTCAGTTAATCCCTATCAGGGGATTAATTCACTGATCCGGTTAAGACTCTTATAATCCAATAATTTCTCCTTTGAATCTTCTTGCATTGTCTCACACATGAACTTTTGGGGACACCACATCTAAACCATAAAAATAGGAAAATGAAGTTTTAAGATAATTTTATTTTAAAATGTAGTATAATCGAAGACACATTAGAAGAGTAGTGGCATGAATTGCAGTCAAGCACAGCTCAGTGAATTTCTATGATTTGGAGTTACTGAATAAGCATACTGTGAACATAGAATTTCCATGCATAGTAACAATGTCAAACTA
>NW_026009159.1:0-3421 GCF_001458135.2 Marmota marmota marmota | reverse complement strand
ATTCTGTACCATTGGTCCACCTGCCTGTTTTGGTGCCAGTACCATGCTGTTTTTGTTACTATTGCTCTGTAGTATAGTTTGAAGTCTGGTATCGCTATTCCGCCTGATTCACACTTCCTGCTTAGCATTGTTTTTGCTATTCTGGGTCTTTTATTTTTCCATATGAATTTCATGATTGCTTTCTCTATTTCTACAAGAAATGCCGTTGGGATTTTGATTGGCATTGCATTAAACCTATAGAGAACTTTTGGTAATATCGCCATTTTGATGATGTTAGTTCTGCCTATCCATGAACAGGGTATATTTTTCCATCTTCTAAGATCTTCTTCTATTTCTCTCTTTAGGGTTCTGTAGTTTTCATTGTATAAGTCTTTCACCTCTTTTGTTAGGTTGATTCCCAAGTATTTTATTTTTTTTGAAGATATTGTGAATGGAGTGGTTGTCCTCATTTCCATTTCAGAGGATTTGTCGCTGATATACAGGAATGCCTTTGATTTATGCGTGTTGATTTTATATCCTGCCACTTTGCTGAATTCATTTATTAGCTCTAATAGTTTCTTTGTAGAGTCTTTTGGGTCTGCTAGGTATAGAATCATATCATCTGCAAATAGTGATAATTTAAGTTCTTCTTTTCCTATTTTTATGCCTTTAATTTCTTTCGTCTGTCTAATTGCTCTGGCCAGTGCCATGAACACATTCTTAATTTCTAGCTTTTTACAATATTTCAGGCTCACCTTGTTTTTTGATTTTTGCTTTTTTTCTCTAAATTTTTTTGCTCTTGCCTTTGAGTCAGCCATTTCTCCAAGAGCCCTGGTTCCTTTTATTGGAGAATAAATAAACTAATATTAGCATTTAGAAACTAAAATTTCAGTTCTAGGTGTACTCCTTACTACAAAGGTGGTGTTGCACTAGAATTTCTTATAGCAACAAAACTAGCAAATATATTTTTATATATATTGCAAAAGTTGTCAGAACCAAAATGGAGTTACATGTGTCAAACACTAAAAAGTAATTAAATAAATAAAACCAATAGCTGAGAAAAAAAGGACTCACTTGCCTGTATGCCAGATAACAAAAAGTACCACAAAAAGCCTCTGAGAACTACAACCTTGCTCAAAGTTCACACGACTTTACACAAAAATACTTCTGCAAGAACATCTGTCCAACAGCTGCCTCTCCAAACTCGGACTGACACCACCTTTGATTTGGATCCTTGGTAGCCAGTGATTATTGTTTCAAAAACAACTTATGCAATCCTACTCATTTTGCTTTTATAATATTCTTCTTGCATTAATGTCCTTCAATACACAGGGTTTACCATTGAACATATACTTCTAACGCCATGCCCATTCCCAGATAAATTCATCATCTTTGGAGAATCTCCCTTTGTTATTTAGGTTGACAATCTATACAGATGCACACAGGAAAAAACATACAAACATCTATACTGTATATGTACATATAAATAGTAAAAGCCATGAGGTTAGATACTTACTTTCAATTCCAATCTAACACCTCAGGGCTTCCTCTAACCTTCCTTTTTCCATACTTGTCAATTTTCAGTAGTGAAAAACCTGGCCCTCATTATCCTCAGTGTATTCACTTATTGGCACAAATCTCCCCCATGTCCATACAGTTAAACTCCCAGCTGTGAATGGCCTAGTGCAGAAAATCCTCCTTTTCTACCAGCTTTTGTCCCACAGGTTATAAATCTTAATCCTTTTTCATTACCAGATTGAATAATTTCTATTGATCTATCTTTAAATTCATAGACCCTTTCTTCTTTGTGTTTTCTAATATACTATTAGGCCTATCCAGTGAAGAGTTTATTTCAAGTAAATGCTATTTTTCATTCTAAATTTCAATTTGGTTCCTTCAGTTTCTCTATGAGATTCTCCATGATGATGATGCCTGGAATTCACTGATTTTACCATGTTCCCGTACCCTTTAGTAACTGGCTTGACAGGACAAAGGAATGGCCTTTTAAAGACTTGGCTGTGGCATCAGTTAAGTGGCAATACTTACAGGGTTGGGTCAGGTGTCCAAATCAGCACTCAAAACATGGTGCTATTTCATGGTGCTATTTCTTTCTTTTTTGGTGGTGCTGTGGATTAAACCAGCACCTTGTGCATGTGAGGCAAGCACTACCAGCTGAGCTATATCCCCAGTCCAAATGTGGTGCTATTTCTTGCAAAGCCATGATTTCGGTCCCAGAATCGAGAGGTAACAATCAGAGTGGCACCACTCTCTACGCAGTGATCCACCATAGGGAGTTTAGATTAAATTGTGTTCTTTTAAAGGAGGCTAAATTTTGTTCTGGCAGGCAGATAAATTACCAGTTGTTTCTTCCGGTCCTGTCAGAGTTCATTTTTATCATTCGTTTGGGCAGGTTGTCCTTAGTCACAGGGCAACATTAAGCTTAGGGCATGATTATCACTCATAAGGCATGGACTTTTCTGTAGTGTCAAGTGTATGCCTGGGGTGCTCAGCAATTCTCTCTACTCCAGGCAGAATTTTTATTTATCAACATCGTGTGACCTCTGAAATCAGCTTGCAATCTTGCAACAGACTTTTTCTGTAAAATCACCATGGAGTCTCATCCTGTGCTGTCCAGTTCTCAGGCGAAAACTCTGTGGGATCCCCGTATGGGCATCTATATACTCTCCTCCAAATCAAACCAGCTGCTCTTCATTCCCTCAACTCCTTCACATCCAGTTCAGTGAGACCACCATCTTCTGCTTGGCTTCCACCTTTCTAGGCAGTGGTCCAGAAAGTGACCCTGCAGCAGAGAACTGAGGTACATCTTCTGTGTTTTCCTTCTACCAAGGATTGGAATTCTGCAATGCCTGTTAACTGATATCTGGAAGCAGCTGCCTCATCCATTGTTCTTCCAGCTTCATCCACATTTATGAGTCTAGTACTCCATTATAGCCAAAAGCAAAACTCACATTCTTTAAAACTGCCTTTGAAACTATTAGCATTCTTCTTATGTACTTCCCTTGGTTTGCTTTTGTTGTTGTTGGTGGTGGTGTTTTGTTTTGTTTGCTTTTTGAGACAGGGTCTCCTTGTTATGTTACCCAGGCTGGCCTCAAACTCATGGGCTCAAGTCATCCTCCCACCTCGCCTCCCTCCAATGGAACATAGTGCCATAGTGCCTGGCTTTCACTTCAGTTATTAGAGAAGATGACTGAAATAGCTTCTCAGGAAGATGAAAACTGTAGCATCTCAAAGTATTTGTTAGAAAATGTGGATGTTTAAATTTTGTTTAATACTCTCTTCAACCCCCCCTACTGTCTTCTGCCACATCCAATAGATCCCAAGTTGATAATATTTTAGATAGTCTAATAAAGTGAATTTAAAAAATTTTTAATTTTTAAATTTTCTGTTGAAGCTTTTTTTTTTTTTTTTTTTTTTTTTTGGG
>NW_026009158.1:0-3421 GCF_001458135.2 Marmota marmota marmota | reverse complement strand
AAAAAAAAAAAAAAAAAAAAAAAAAAAAAAAAAAAAAAAAAGGCAGGGGCATGTCAAAAGGACTTGGGTATCAACTTGAAAGAGCTGTCCATGACCAAGATGGAACAATTTAATTGTGAAAATAAATAAAGGTCATATTTAATTACAACCTATGGGTGAAAATGATGACTGCACACTGTGTTCGTCAGCTTCCACCACTGTGACAAAATATCTGAGTTATTCAAGATATAATGAAGAAAGGTCTGTCTTCGCTCACAGTTTCAGACGATGGTGAGTTGGCCAATTACTTCTGATTGGGAGCACATGGTAGAGAAAGATGCTCACCTTTTGGTGGCTAGGAAGCCAAAAGAGAGAATAGCAGTCAAAGTCCAAGGGCTCACCCCCAATAACCTAACATCATCCCATGAGGCCCCAGCTCCTTAGTAGCACCATAGGCTGGAAACCAAACCTTTACTACATGGGCCTTTGGGGACACTTATCCAAACCATGGACCACACAGCTCTGACTAGATACAAGGAAAGGTTCTAACCTACAGTTGAATTCAAATTCTTAGTGTTGAAGGAATTGGGGAATCAGAAAAAGTGTTGCAGACAAGAACCACTAATTGGTGGTAAAAATGCTAAAACTAATTAGGGGAAGAAAGTATAAGAAATGGAATATTTATATCACCTCAAAGTGTCTCTCTCCAGGAGAATAATTAGTTTTAAAAAGATAAAAATACTGACATTATACGGAAAAACCTGGCAGACACCAAAGTGGTCAAGGCTAACATCAAGAGTAATGAGGCATATGAATATCAGGTTCTATTGCAAAGATTCACTGAGGACATAACATTGTTCCCATGATACTCTTGCACACCCTCAACTCAACCATAAGAAAGCATTAGATAAATTCAATTTGAAGGACATTCTACACAAACTTGACCAATACTCTTCAAAAGTATTTATATCATAAAAGACAAACAGAGAAAAGGAGCTGTCAGATCAGAAGAGACCAAGGAGATATGAAAACTACACACAAGTTGGGATCGTGGATTAGATCCTGGACCAGAAAAAAAGACATTAGTAGGAAAACTGATGAAATTCAAATGAGGTGTTTGGATTAGCTGGGATCACAAGCACAGGGCACCATACCTAGCAGAAGATACAGGAGGGAAGCTGGGTGAAGGGTACCCAGGAACTCTAAGTGTGCAAATATTCTGTGAGCGAAAATTTATTTCAAGACAAGAATCTTAGAAAAATGAGCAATACATGTTCACAAGGGAAAAAGTAGAAAGTAGAGGAGAGCAGAAATATTTCAACCACAGGCCTGATATCGAAAGCAATGCTATCAACATGCTGGTTCTTTTAGTTATTTATAATTTAAGAAAGCTCTTCCAAGCACTGACTATGCTCAAAGCATCTCCCCTTTGAGCACATCCACCCATCCAGCCCACCCCTCACATTCCTTCCACCCCATCCACCTGGATGGCTTCTCCCCACTGTGTTTCCACCACCTAACATATGGTGCCATGTACTTATTATGGCTTTTATTGTCTGTCTGTGGAATAATCAAGCAAATCTATACAATCACTTAGAGGGTGAAGACATTGGAAGTGGAATGGATTGTGCCTTCATGATGAGCCTCCATAAAACCCCTGAACCATAGGGTTCCAAGAGCTTCCAGGGTGGTGAATGCCTCCACATGCTGCGTGGGCAGCACAGACCAACTCTCTGGGGACAGAAAAGCTCCCATATTCAGGCCCCTTCTAGTACCCCCATGAAGAGAACTTCATCAGACTGTTCTTCTATATCCTAAATAATATCCTATATTAGCAAGTTGATGAAAGTCTATCAGTGTCCCTTGAATTCTGTAAGCCACTGTAGCAAATTAATGGGACCTGAGGAAGGGATCAAGGGAACTCATATTTTCAGTTAGTGGGTCAGAACCACAAGCCACAACCTGGGCCTTGTGATTAGCATCTGAAGTGGGGCAGTCCTGGGGGACTGAGCCCTTACTCTGTGGGATGTGACACCACCTCCAATTAGACAAGTCTTAGTTGAATTGAACTTGAGGACATCTAGCTGTGGACCTCTAGAGAATTGTTCAATGTGGAGCACAGAACCCACTCACATCTGGTGACACAACTATTTTTTTTATTTGTTTTAATTAGTTACACAAGACAGTTCAATGATCTTGACATATCATACATTTGAATCAGATGGGATATAATTTCTCATTTTTCTGAGTGTACAGGTTGCTGGTGACACAACTATTGTTTTGATTTGAGTGAGGATGGGGGAAACGCTTTTCATTTTAATTTTTAACTGAGACATAATCTGTACATCTTTATGGGGCACAGAATAATAATTTGACAAAGGTATTCCATGTATAATGATCAAATCAGGGTAATAAGCACTTTCATCTCCTCAACCATGAATCATTTTTGTGTGTTGGGAACTTTTGTACTCTTCTAATTATTTTGAAATATACAGATTGACATCTATAGGTACATAGATTGTTGTAACCAGTAGTTATCATATTGTGCTATTGAAAACCAGAGATAATTCCTCCTCTCCACTTCAATGCCCCTTATCTATCTTCTTTCTGTCTCCCTCACCCTTGCCCTTCTGGTACCTACTGACCACTATTTCACTCTCTTCTTCCATGAGATCAACTTTTTAGTTTCTGTAAATGAGTGGGAACTTGTGGCGTTTGTCTTCCTAATTATTTCATTTAACATAATGCCCCCCCTTCCATCCATGTTGCTGCAAATGAAAGAATTTCATTTTTTCTCATAGTTGAATAATAGTCAATTATGTACACCTAGCGCGTTTTCCTTATTCATTTATCAGTTGGTGGTCACCTTGGTTGATTACATACCTTGACTGTTGTGAAGAGTGGTGTAACAAACACAGGTGTTCAGATATTTCAGATATAGCTTTGCAATAATGAGTTCCTCTCCTTTTGATATATATACCATGGTGGGATAGTTGGGTCATATCATGGTTTTTAGGTTATTAAGGCATCTATTGTGTTCCATAATGGCTACATTATTCTTATATACTCTCTATATTAATTCCTTGCTGGATGAAAAGTTTGAAAATATTTTCTCCCATATAATAATTCCGTTGATTGTTTCTTTTGCTGTACAGAAGCTTCTGTTTGATATGACCCCCTTCATCAATTTAAAAAATTTAATAAAGTTTTTAGTTGTTAATGGACCTTTATTTTATTCATTGATTTATATCAATGAATAAAATTCATCAAGAATTTATATCAAGAATTGAACCCAGTGCCTCACATGTTAGATAAGCATTCTAACACTGAGCCATGACCCAAGTCCACTTTTGTCTATTTTCATTTTTCTTGCCTTTGGCTTTGGGATTCTATCATTCATACACACACACACACACACACACACACACACACACCCACATAT
>NW_026009157.1:0-3422 GCF_001458135.2 Marmota marmota marmota | reverse complement strand
CCAACTACGAGCTTTTTAACTGCAGCAACTTTAATATACGCTATTGGAGCTGGAATTACCGCGGCTGCTGGCACCAGACTTGCCCTCCAATGGATCCTCGTTAAAGGATTTAAAGTGGACTCATTCCAATTACAGGGCCTCGAAAGAGTCCTGTATTGTTATTTTTCGTCACTACCTCCCCGGGTCGGGAGTGGGTAATTTGCGCGCCTGCTGCCTTCCTTGGATGTGGTAGCCGTTTCTCAGGCTCCCTCTCCGGAATCGAACCCTGATTCCCCGTCACCCGTGGTCACCATGGTAGGCACGGCGACTACCATCGAAAGTTGATAGGGCAGACGTTCGAATGGGTCGTCGCCGCCACGGGGGGCGTGCGATCGGCCCGAGGTTATCTAGAGTCACCAAAGCCGCCGGCGCCCGCCCCCCGGCCGGGGCCGGAGGGAAGCTGACCGGGTTGGTTTTGATCTGATAAATGCACGCATCCCCCCCGCGAGGGGGGTCAGCGCCCGTCGGCATGTATTAGCTCTAGAATTACCACAGTTATCCAAGTAGGAGAGGAGCGAGCGACCAAAGGAACCATAACTGATTTAATGAGCCATTCGCAGTTTCACTGTACCGGCCGTGCGTACTTAGACATGCATGGCTTAATCTTTGAGACAAGCATATGCTACTGGCAGGATCAACCAGGTAGGAGCGCGGTGAGCCACGAGAGGAGAGCGAGCGACAAGCGCACACCCGGCCTCTCGAGCGTCGGGTGGCCGGGCAGTCCGGAGGCACGCGGGGAGCACACCGGGCGGCGCTGGCAGGGGCCGCGGGCGGCGGCGGCGGCGGCGGGCGGTGGACGCGGTACCGCGGGGAGGAGGAGGAGGAGGAGAGGGAGGCACGGAGGGGATCCGGAGGCCCCCGCCGGCACAACCAACCCCGACCCCTCCCCGCACGCCCGCAGCGAGGCGGGGCGGACCCCTTTCTCCGCCCGCCCGACGGAACCCGAGCGGCAGACCGTGGAGCCGGCGAGAGGGAGGGCACGCGGACCGAACAGCCTCGCCCCCCACGGAGGCGGAGCAGACACCCGGCAGTCGGGCGCACGAGGGCCGCCGGCCCGGGCGCGGGACCGAGGGAGAACCACGACGGCCACGGCCGCGGCGGCCACCGCGGGAAACCCACGCGGCGCGGCGTGCACGGGGACGAGCCGGGGGCGCGCCCGAGGCGGGCCGCGACCCGCCCCGGACGGTACCGCCCGACCCGACCCCGCACACGACATCGCGCGCGCGCGAGAACGAGGGGAGGGAGCGTCAGAGACGCACGGCTCCCCACGAACCCAACGGTGGCACGGAGCCGCCCCGCGGCCCAGGCCGCCGCGCTCGCGCGGACGGGGACAGGGATGCGAGCGGTTCGGGGCCATGCCCTTCCCCACCCCCCCTGCCCCGCCCGGGGAACGGCGCGGCGGCACAAGCGGGGAACGACTCCTCGCGACCGGACCGGGTCGTGGCCGGACACACGCACCCGGAGCGGCACAACCCTCACGCGGCACCGAGCGGGTGCCCGGCGCCCCGCGGGGGCGGGGGTGGCGGACCCGTCGTCCCCCCCCAAGCACCGGCACACAACGACGCCGTCGCCAGCGGACAAGCGGCGGTGGCGGCCAGGAGGCGGGGGCCGCGGCGGGCCCCCCCGTGGGAGCGAACTCGCAAAGGGTCGAGAGAGCGGGCGGGCCAGGGTCAGAAGAGACCAGACGGGGACGGGCCCGGCAGCACGAGGAGGCGGCGGCTGCAGCCAGCGTGGGGAGCGGCGCGCCAGAAGGGCGGCAGGAAACGGGAGAGGGCACCTGCCCACCCGCGGAGGAGCCCCGCCCGGAGAGAGCTGGCCGAGCCGCGCGGGCGCACCGGCCGGACAAACCCAGGGCGGCACACGGTGTACCACCGCCAGCGCGCACACCAGGCGCACGGGCGGTCCCGCGTGGCCCCGGACGAGCCGCCGGCCGGGTTCCCTGCATCAGCCAACCTCCCGGGAGGGCCCTCGCGGGGGACAGGGCCCCGCCGCCCCACCGCCGCCGCAAGAGGCGGGGAGCCCCCGAACCCTCAACCCGCACACCGCGACGAGCATCCCCAGCGACAACCGCCCGTCCAGCGTGCCCACCGCCACACCCGGTACACGCCCGGGAGGGGGCGGCAGCGCGGCCGCAACCAGTCAGCCAGGGGGGAGGCTCGGCGGAGGCGAGGAGGGGGGCACAACCCCGCCGGGATGGAGGGCGCGCCGGAGGCAGCGAGGGGCAAAGAAACGCGGAGAGGAAACCGGGGAGAAGACCTCGGGCACAAGAGTCGGGCCGCCAGGAAAACAAGCGGGGTCCCACCGCCACACGCGAGGGCGGTCCCGCACCGCCTGCGACGCCAACCCGGCCTCCGGTCCCAGCCCCGGAGCCTCCCAACGAGACCCGCCGCCCCGCCACCACAGGGTGGCCCTCCACGCGACGAGACGCGCCTGGACTCCAAACGCCAGCATGCAACGCCACAACTCGTGCCGGTCGAGTCCCACGACCTGGGCCTCTACAGCTCCAGGGTCCGCTCGCTCAACCACACCGCCCGCGGAACGCTCCCGGGGGGGCCGCGGCGGCCGCGCCCCAGGCCAGCACACACGCACGCAGGCCGCCCGCCGGCTCGGGACCGGGAGCGGGCAGAGGACCACTCGCAGCGGGCGAGGGGGAAGGGGGGACGGGGCCCCTCAACCCCCGGCCGCGCGAACAGAGCCCCACCGCCACCGCGCGCACACACGCGGCACCAGCGGCCCACACGGTGGCCCCACGTGCGCCAGAGGGCCCGGCCAGGCCCAGCGGGAACCCTCCCCCGACTCGAAGGGGGGAGGCGTGGGCCGCGGTAGGCACAAAGAGCAGGCGCTCGGCCCCCACCCGCGGGGGGCCGGCGGACCCCTGCCCTCCCAGGCGGCGGGAAGGGGGGACTCTCGCCTACACACACCACCGACGGCAGCGTAGCGCACAAGGCAGGGGGCGGCCAATGGGGGAATCCGGTACCCCGCACGAGGCACGCCCTTCACAGATCGCTAGAGAAACGTTCCTCACTGAGGGTGGGCCGCACCCAACCCAGCCCCTCTCCCCACCGGCCGCCGAGACAACGAGGGGGATCTGCGGTATGGGCAAGCACAAGGCTTCTTGAGCGTTCGCGGCCGGGGACACCCAAAGCCCCATCGCCTCGGGGGCCGGACCGGCCCCAGCTCGGCGTCCCGCCACAATCGCTCAAACGCCCGGGCAACAGCTCCTTTCCCCCACCGGAGGTGGGGAAGAGCGCCCAGGCGCCCGCTCGCCTAACACTCCCCACGCCACTCGGCACTGGGGACGACAACGCAACCCGCTCCCCCCGGAGAGGGAACGGGCAACGCTGCCGAGCTTACCGCCTCGATCCCCCGAGCGAAGCAACACC
>NW_026009156.1:39172-42023 GCF_001458135.2 Marmota marmota marmota | reverse complement strand
AAAAACTACCATAAAGTTTCCGCAAAAATAACTCCCATTAAAAACTCAACTAACTATTAATAATAGATAAAAACAAAAGTCATTTTAACTACTTCATCTTAAACACTCAACAAAAACAGTTAAAACCAAAACATAGCCATTCCTGGACATTTTAAATAATAATAATAATAATAATAATAATAATAATAATAATAATAATTTAAAATATACACCTTATATTAGCCTAAGATAAATAAAAATAAATAAAACTAAAAACTACAAAAAAAAATTCTCAGACAAAAATATCTGATAACTATAAAAAAAGACTATCAAAAAAAAATGCCAAAGACAAAAGTTTTTAGTTTAAGGCCTACAGATATTCCTAACCTACACAGGTAGAGTTAGTGTTTACTAGTATAATTATCCAACCCTAAGTAACAAAATTAAAGGTTTCTCTATTAAAAACAAAGGTCATTCAATTTTACCAAAACCACTTAGTAAAAAAATACTGCCACTGATTTAGACTCCAAAATGTCTGCCTTTCTATCTATGGAGCCCCAAACTTTACATTCTCAATTTCACCTTAATGCTTCTTCTTTAACTTATCATTGTAAAAATTCTCGTAAAACAACTTCTCAAATTACTCACAATTGTTCCCTCTACTCTACACAGATACACTCTCCTAATTTTGACATAATTCCAGAGGCCTTTTACCGGGTCATTTATAACAAATAGATGTTTCTCATTAATATTTTTGACAAATTAACATATATTCATGTGTCTATAGATACTTACTATCATTTTATTTATGCTTCCCCTCATTCAGAAAAAAAAAAAAGTCAAAGATATAATTGCTCACTGTAGAAAAACTTTTTCTATTATGGGTCTCCCTAAACATATTAAAACAGATAATAAACTAGCATATACTAATACATCATTTACAAAATTTCTTCACACTTATGATGTAAAACACACGACAGATATTCCTTATAACCCTCAAAAACAAGATATAGTAAAACAAACTCATCAAACTCTTAAAACATATCTGTCAAAAACAAAAGGGGGGAGTAGTGGCAGTCCCCGTTCTCGTTTAGCACATGTATTATTTATTTTAAATTTTTTAACTGTAGACCCTACAAAACTGACAGCTGCAGATTGCTTTTGGCATGCTAAGGGACAAACAGCCCATCCACTTGTAAGGTGAAAAGATGTTTTAACAGGACAATGGATGGGTCCTGATCCTGCATTAATGTGGGGAAAAGGAGCTGCCTGTGTTTTTCTGCAAAATGATCCTGGACCTCTATGGATTCCTTCTCGTTTGATACAGTTTGACTCTTCTAAAACTACATCATAAATGCTTTTATCTCTTTGGTTTGTTTTATCTTATAGATGCTGTCCCTAACCTTTTTTCTCCTTTTCGGAGCTATGGAAGTTGCCTCTTTCAATCATACCAATGTATGGCTGAGATTGGCTCAATTGGCAGAGACTGATAATATCTGCCTAAAACAAGATGTCCATTTGGGAGCAGTATTGGGTTCCTGTTTACTACCTGTCTGTCATCCAGCAGAAAAAATAAAAAATATGACCTTTTTCTCCAATTTTGATAAAACTATTATTTATGCTAATTATTCTAATTGGGGCACCCTTTCTTATCGCCTACCCCAAAACGCAGTTCAAGTTATAACCATTACTGTTATTGTAACAGATAATGACACCTGTGCCGAGTTTCACAATTGTGCAACTAAATGTAGATCTATGGGACCTTCCTTTACATGTAATAATTCCTTTACAGTTCCTTCAAGTTATGAACATGTGCCACTTTGAAGAGACTGTTTTTTTTACCGTGAAACTTATACATTCAACTACATACCGTCAAATATGACTCATGGAACACGTTGCTGTCTTAGTCGTCTCACAATTTTCTTTCCCTCCATTGGTGATTTGCTTCCTGAACATCCTTCTTGTTGCTTAAGAAGAATGGCTACACCACTAACATCGGACAATAAGGATGATATAAACTTATTATCTAAAACAGAGTTTTATGCATTGACTTTTTCTCTTGTAGGGATCCCAGGATTGGCAGTAGGAGCTTATAAGATAGCTATAAAATTGACATGTGTAATGACAAAAAACATTAATTATACATGTACTGCTCTAGCCTTGTTAAATAAAGAACAACAGGTTTTACAACAAGGAGTTTTGGATAATAGAGCTGCTATAGATTATTTACTATTGTTACACCATAAAAAATGTATTCAAGTAAAAAATATGTGTTGCTTTAATCTGACAGATAACACTGTTCCTATTGATACAAAAATTCATCATTAAAAAATGATTGATAATATCAGACAATATAAAAAAATTTAAAAAAAGTATTTTCATGGTTAACATCTTAACTTCCTAATATTTCCTGGTTAAAAAAAATAATGATATGTGTAATTTTGATACTTGACATGTCTATACTTGTTTGTTTCATTGGTCACGGTGTGATCACTTGTCTCTTATCTCGTCCTCCTGTGGTGACTTCATACGCCCCCTGACGGTTTGGATGATTGTTGCCAGTGACAGGTAAGATAAATCACTACGTATCAACCTAAAACAGAGGCTTTCATTTTCCATCAATGAAAGTCCTCCATAACGGGTAAAAATGTTACAATATGGTTCACAACCTAAGACAGGCACAATCACTGTCATTGTTATTTAAGGGGGAACTGTGAGCTCACGCACACAAACAGTTAAGTTTTGCTGTGCTTAGCAAAACAAGAAGTTCTGTGAGAAAGTATGAACACTTTGAACTGTGTCCTTGTTGCTGTCTTAAGAAGATAGGAGAAAAGAATGTTCTGCCAAGTGCAAAATTTATATATATATATAT
>NW_026009156.1:29022-37641 GCF_001458135.2 Marmota marmota marmota | reverse complement strand
AATAACTAACCACAAGTTAATTGATAAAAAATATGGAGCACTGTGACCATAAACAAAGTTTTCCTGAAAATGTTTATCTATGCTTGTAAGGATAAGCTGACAAAAGGATGTTTTTCTTTCCCTTGTTTTAATTAACAATGCTGTATAAAAGAAAGAGAAAAAAAAAAGTAAAGACGATGCTCATTTTCTACTGAATATGTGGGTGTGCGTGTGTCTTTCTTAAGCATCTCTGCTATACCAGGAATTACAGATTGTCAGTGGGACTGACAAATTAGCACTGAATATTACAGAAAACACTTTTCCTTTGGATTTTGGGAATTGGCTTAATTCACTTAGTATGATATTCTCCAACTCCATCCTATTACTGGCAAATACCATCATTTCACTCTTCTTTAAAGCTGAGTAATATTCCATTGAAAAGATACACCACATTTTCTTTCTCCATTCATCTATTGAAAGATACCTAGGTTGGTTCCATAGTTTAGCTACTGTGAATTGAGCTGCTATAAACATTGACATGGCAGCATTATTATAGAATAATGATTTTAAGTCCTGTGAGTATAAAGGTGTAGTAGAATAGCTGGATCAAACAGTATTTCCATTCTAAGTTTTCTGAGGAATCGACATACTACTTTCCATAGTATTTGCACCACTTTGTAGTCCCACAAGCAATGTGTGAGTGTACTTTTTTCCCCACAAACTTGCCAACATTTATTGTTGCCTGTATTCTTGATGGTTGCCACTCTGACAGGAGGGAGATGAAATATTATTTTAGTTTTGATTTTCAAGTCCAATATCATTAAATGGAGAAAAATTGAAAGAATTCCTCTTAAAAACTGGAACAAATAAGGATGTCCTCTTCCACTAGTTCTATTCGACATCATCCTTGAAACTCTAGCTAGACCAATTAGACAAAAGAAAGAAATTAAAGGGATACAAATAGGTAAAGAAAAACTATCACTGATTGCTAATGACATGATTCTATATCTAGAAGATAAAAAATTCCACCAGAAAACTTCTAAAATTAATACATGAATTCAGTAAAGTAGCAAGATATAAAATAAAAATCCACAAATCAAATGCATTCTTATACATCAGCGATGAATCCACTGAAAGAACAACTAGCAAAACTATCTAATTTACAATAGCCTCAGAAAAGTAAAATATGTGGGGATCACTCTAATAAAAGAGGTGAAAAATTTCTACAATGAAAACTACAGAACTCGAAAAAAAGAAATTGAAGAATACTTGAGAAGATGAAAAGATCTCCCATGCTCCTGGATAGGCAGAATTAATATTGTCAAAATGGCCATAGTACCAAAAGTTTTATACAGACTTAATGCAATTCCTATTAAAATCCCAAATAGCACTCTTCATAGAAATAGGAAAAGCAATCATAAAATTTATTTGTAAAAATAAAAGACCCAGAAGAGGTAAAGCAATTCTTAGTAGGGAACATCTCAATATCATACCTTAAACTATACTGCAGAGATGTAGTAACAAAACAGCATGTTATTGGCACCAAAATAGAATTGCAGACCAATGGTACAGAATAGAAGACACAAAGACAAACCCACATAAATACAGTCATGTCATACTAGACAAAGGTGCCAAAAACATTCACCTGAGAAAAGATAGTCTCTTCAACAAATGCTGCTGGAAAAACATGAAATCCATATGGTGCAAAATGATAAAACTTCTATCACTCACCCTGCACAAAAATGAACTCATACTGGATCAAAGACTTAGGCACTAGAAAAGAGACCCTGCACTTAATAGAATAAAAAGAAGTCCCAAATATTCATGATATCAGCCTAGGATTGACTTCTTTAACAAGACTCCTAAAGCAGAAGAAGTAAAGTCAAGAATCAATAAATTGGGATTTGAATGCAAATGCTGTTTCTCAGCAAATGAAACAATCAACAATATGAGGATAGAGCCTACAGATTGGGAGAATTTTTTTACCACATACACCTTCAATAAAGCATTAATCTCAAGGATATATAAAGAACTCAAAAAACTTAACAAGAAAAAAACAAATAATCCAATCAATAAATGGGCTAAGGAACTGAACAGACACTTCACAGAAGAAGAAATACAATTGATCAACAAATATATGAAAAACTATTCAACACCTCTAGATAGTTTTATTTAATATCCTTCAGATAATATGGTTGATCATGCCACATTCATATGATAGGTCAGAACAAAACCAAGAAGATACCAGATAATTTAAATAAGTTAAACATAAAATTAATGTAATCTTTAGGTAAGTATGATGTTTATAGAAAAAAATAAAAGATGTTTATGCTAGGTGAAATAAGCTAGGCACAGAAAAATAAACACCATATAAATATAATTATATGTGGAATATATAAGAGAAGGACTCACAGAGGTAGAGAGTAAAATGATTCTACAGCAGGGGTGAGGTGGGTTAGGAATAAGAACAAAAGTTCAATCCTTGTAAAAGGGGACAGGTTTTCTGTCATACAGGAGGAATGATTTCCACTGGTCTAAGACATAGTGTGATGATTCTAGTTAATACTAATGTATTATGTTTTTTTTAAATCAAATAAGAATATATCTTAATATTCTCTTCAGATAAAAGTGATTTTAAAATCTTAGAATAGTGCATCACATAGAAATGGAAGTGAATAAATGATTTGTTTCACAGGTAGGAAGAGTGAATGACGATATTGAGAGAGAGAACAATTGGGAAAGACTGCTAATGATCATGGAGTTTTCTTTTTCTTTGATGAAAATGCTCTAAAATTAATTGTGGTGGTGGTTGCACAACTCTGAACATGGTCAAGCACATTGTAGCATATACTTGGAATGGTTGAATTGTTGTTGTGTGAGGTACAATTCAGTAATGTTGATTTACAAAATGAGGTAATGTACATTCTGAACTTTTTTTCTCTGACATTTCATCAACTGCACTGTCCATGGGTCTCTTACTGTAGTACCCTGGTTGTACAACCACTGAAATGAAAAGTTGTGCTGCAGTTGTGTACAATGAACGAAAATGCTTTCTGCTATCATATATACCTAATGAAAATACATTAATTAATTTAAAAACCCATTAAAAAAGAAAAAAAAAATTAAGATACTCTTAGAAATCAAAAGCTGGAAGAATTCAACAATACAAGTTTGCTCAAAAAATACTAAACAAGTTCCTTCATATTTAAATAACTCAAGAAAATAAGTGAAGTCATTAAAAAAATAAAAAAACAAACAATAGTAGGACTAGGGATATAGCTCAGTGGTAGTATTGGCCTACCACAATGAGGCTCTGGGTTCAATATCTTGCATGGCAGAATTAAAAATAAATTAATTAATTAAATTAAAAACAATGGTAAATGTCTGTTTAGGTCCTTGGCCCATTTAGCGATTGGATTATTTGGTTTTTTGGTGCTTAGCTTCTTGAGTTCTGTATATACCCTCGAGATTAGTGCTCTATCTGATGAGTGAGGGGTAAAAAAATTGCTCCCAGTATGTAAGCTCCCCGTTCACCTCACATATTATTTATTTTGCTGAGAAAAAACCTTTTTAGTTTGAATCCATTACATTTGTTGATTCTTGGTTTTAATTCTTGAGCTATAGGCATCTTAAGGAAGTTGGGGCCTAGTCCCATGAGATGAAGATTAGGGCCTATTTTTTTCTATTAGATGCATAGTCTCTGGTTTAATTCCTAGATCCTTGATCCATTTTGAGTTATTTTTGTGAATGTTAAGAGATAGGGATTCAATTTCATTTTGTTGCATATGGATTTCCAGTTTTCCCAGCACCATTTGTTGAAGATGCTATCTTTTCTCCAGTGCATGCTTCAGACACTTCTCAGAAGAGGATATACAATCAATAAACAAATATATGAAAAAAATGCTCAACATCTGTAGCAATCAGAGAAATGCAAATCAAAACTACTCTAAGATACCATCTCACTCCAGTAAGAATGGCAGCTACTATGAAGAATAACAACAAGTGTTGGCGAGGAAGTGGGGAAAAAGGTACACTCCTACATTGCTGGTGGGACTGCAAATTGGTGCAGCCAATTGGGAAAGCAGTATGGAGATTCCTTGGAAAACTGAGAATGGAACCACCATTTGACCCATCTATCCCTCTCCTCGGTCTACACCCAAGGATTTAAAAACAGATACTTCAGGGACACAGCCACATCAATGTTTATAGAAGCACAATTCACAATAGCTAACTGTGGAGCCAACCTAGATGTCCTTCAGTGGATGAATGAATTAAAAAATGTGACATTTATACACAATGGAATATTAGCCAGCACTAAAGAAGAACAAAATAATGTCATTTGCACGCAAATGGATGGCATTAGAGAAGATTATGCAAAATAAAGTTAGCCAATCCCCAAAAAACAAATCCCTAATATTTTTTTCTGATATGGGGGAGAGATTCAAAATGGGGTAGGGAGGGAGAGCATGGGAGGATGATTATTTCTAGATAGGAAAGAGGGTTGGGAGGGAAAGGGAGGGTGAAGGGGAATAGCAAGGATGGATAATGTGATGATCATCATTATACAAAATATATGTAAGAGGATTTGAAGTTGGTGTCAACATAACATATACAAGCGGAGATATGAAAAATTGTGGTATATATGTGTATTAAGAATTATAATGCAAAAATAGAGTACATGTATGATGGCATATTTTGGCATGAACATAATTTGTATGAAGAGTTAAGAAAACTTGTGAAACTTGTGCTGTAAATGGGTAATAATGAGTGTAATACATTCCACTATTTTCATGTATGAAAAAAAAATAAATAAGGGTAAAGGTTGCTACACATATAAAATAAAATCTAGTATATTGAATTTTTAAAAAATGAGGTATTGCATTTGTTCATTAGCTTGACTTAATCATGTGTGTAACAATACCATCATGTACTCCATAATATAAAATGTCAGTTTAAAATATAAAATATTTTTGGGCATGGTGTCACATGCCTGTAACACCATCAGCTTGGAGGCTGAGGCACAGGATCATGAGTTCAAAGCCAGCATCAGCAGCATGATGAGTCCCTAAGCCACTTAGCGAGTTCCTGTCTCTAAATAAAATATAGAAAATGCTTCAGATGGGGCTATGTGGTTGAATTCTTGGGGTTCAGTAACCAGTACCAATAAAATAAAATTAAAATCCATTAAAAACAAAATACATTAAAATAAATAAATATCTCTTGTTTGGATAGAAATGACCTATTGTCAAATCTTACCCTTCCCATCTTGCTCTGATCTCCTTATAGATACCCTACCCAAGGGGTAGGATTCCTGTTCCTCACATTTGAGACTGAGATTCAGCCACTGAAACAAAACTGGTCATTACTCAGAAATGGACAGGCAGGAATGAAACTGCAGAATCAAGTCAGGACTATGGCCATGCATGGGACATCCTGTTCCCTCCCTGAGCCTTCTTCACAGTGACCCATGGATGGTCTGTGACACATGCTGAGTGGCCTGGGAGTGACAGACATACTGGTGCAATTTGATTCTGCATATGCTACAACAGATTCACAGGGGAGGGACAGAAACATGGCTGTCTCTGAGGAGACCCCACAACAACAACCATAGCGAGTGTTTCTTGGTGTGGTCAGAATTGTTTCCTATCATTAAAGAGATCTTGAAGGATAGGCACCAGCAGAGGGCACTGTGGGGTGGCCCACCCTTGAGGTTCACAGTGACATTTTACCGGAGATACAGTGTTATCTCACTAGAGACACTGAAGATCCTGCAGCTGACAGAGATGATGGAGTTCAATAGATCTTACTCTCCTGGGCAATTGAGGATAGTCAATTCAAGTTCCTGATTCTCAAGAAATCTAAGGCAGGAAATTTTCATTCCCAGAGCTGAACTCTTCAGCAGAGGGCTGCAGGAGTGTACAGAATCCAGTACAGGCCAGATATGGCTGAGGAGAGAGGCAGGTGCCAGAAGCAGATTTGCATTGAGGACTTCCTCTCTCTGAGACAAGGAGGGACATAAAAGCAGTCTGGAGGAGCCAGGCCCAGTGCTGGAGTCTGAGGAGGGAGTTCTCTGGGGCACCTCCACTATGGCCTGGACTCTGCTTCTGCTTACCCTCCTCAATCAGGGTAAAAGTGTGGTATTTACTGAGAAGGGCTCTTGGGAGCATCTGGGTTGATATTTTCCCTACTCATGCTCAGGTTTAGCAGACCAAGCATTGATTCAACATAGAGCGTGTTTCCCTTTTTCCAGGTTTCTGGGCCCAGTCTGCTCTGACTCAGTCTCCCTCAGTCTCTGGAACTCCGGGACAGTCAGTCACCATCTCCTGTGCTGGAACCAGCAATGACTTTTGGAAATATAATCATGTGTCCTGGTTCCAAAGTCATCCAGGAACAACCCATAAACTCATGATTCACGGTGTTAGTAGTCGGCCCACAGGGATCCCTGCTCGCTTTTCTGGCTCCAAGACTGGCACCAAAGCCTCTCTGACCATCTCTGGGCTGCAGCTGGAGGATGAGGCTGATTACTACTGCTGTTCATATGCAGGCAATTACAATTGCCACAGTGGGCCAAATTGAAGGAGAAGTGAGACCAAAACCTCTGCAAAGCTTAGAAGCTGTGTCTTGCTCTGAAGATGCTTCCTCAACTTAGTATAGAGATTTCTTCCTGCAACATGAACTAGAAATTTAGTTTCTTTCAGCTCCTCTCCTTTCTCATAGCAAAATAACACACAAAATGTAGCCCTTGTTTTTAAGTTCTTGGGACAGTGACAGCTTACTTTGCTCCGGTGATGTGGTCTCTCTAATCCTTTGTCTAATGAAAGAGAAAGTCAATTCCATGCCTGTAGATGCAATTCCTCCAGTTCTCAGTGAAATCACAAGTCCCTCAGGTTAATGTATGTGAGTTTTCTCCTAGTTAGGATGGCTGTTATGTAAATTTCTCCTTTTTTCCATTAATGAAAGAAATATTTGGAGGGTGAAACACTCGCTAAATTCTCAGGGATTCTCAATGTTTATGAGTTCCACAGTGTGCAACCAAATTCCTAGAAGGAACCCCTGTTAGAATGAAAGATTAATTCCATATACAGACATATGATCCTCAAATTACAGTGGAATAACATCCTGACAAACCCTTGTACATAAAAAATACAATTAAAAATGTATCTTAATATCTATATCTTCCATTGCACCTAAGCTACTGAATGCCATTGCTTAGTAACTGCATATACTATGGAATATAGGGATTTTTTGCCCTCATGATTACAAAGCTTACTGGAGCTGCAACTCCCCCAAACCTCAGTCAAGGTTCAAAACACATGAAAATTCCCTGGGAAAAGATCAAAATTGAAAACTGGAAGTATGTTTTCTATCAGATGCCTATCACCCTCCCACCATAATAAAGTGGAAAAATCTTAAGTCAAGCCATTGTAAAGTGGCCACAATATTGAGAATGGATATGAAAAAACATAGTATGAATTTTACTCACACACACACACACACACACACACACTTGTATTTGACTATATTTTCAGGTATTCTTTGAACAGATGGGTACAGGCCCCAGACAACACAAGATGGTAATCAACCTTCATCAATTTGCCAGAATTTTTCCAATATTAACAATGAAACGTCTGCTTTCTGACATCTTACATGCCAACCCCAGTAAATTTCTATATCTTCCATTGCACTTTGTGTCTTCTGGATGTGAAGATTCAAAGTGCCTCAACATCTTCCCATGTTCTCCTCAATAATTAAACTATATATGCACAAATTTTTGAAAAATATGTGAAAATGGTTACTTTCTATATGACAATTTGAATGTTTGAAGTTTTCATATTTCAAAATGCCTACCAGTGTTTCACTCTTAAATGCCATAGGGGACTCAGCTCTCAGGGCAATTCCCATTCTCCCCAGGGAATTTCCTGGCTAAGAGCCAAGGATACATTCTTGCCTCTTCCTTGGACCTCCCAGGAATTCAGTTGCATCTTTCCTTTTTATCCACCTTCTGCCTGGTTCAGCCCTGGACTTGATGGAGGTGCAAAGAAGAAGGTCCAGGTTTCCACTTGAGCTTCATCAAAGCAGCATGAGGTTATAGTGCTAGGGCATTGGATCTCTTTATCTTTTCATTTTCTTTGTTCATGGATTCAGGGAGATTTTCCAACACCAAAATAGGAGCTTCTTTCATCTTGTCTTGAGATATATAAAATCTCTACCTCCCACAATGGAATATTACTCAGCCTCCAAAGAAAATGAAATTATGGCATTTCAAGGTAAATGGATGGAACTGGAGAACATAATGCTATGTAAAGTAAGCCAGTCCCCCAAATCCAAAAGCCAAATATTTTCTCTGATAAGTAGATGATGATCCATAGTGGGGATGAGGGTGGGTAGAAAGAATAAAGGAACTGTGGATTGTACAGAGGGGTTGAGGGGAGGGGTGGGACTGTGGGTATGGGAAGGACAGTAGAATGAGATGGATATTATTACCCTATGTATATGGTATGATTACACTACTGGTGTGACTCTGCACCATATACAGACAGAGGAATGAGAAGCTGTGCTCCACTTGTGTACAATGTGTCAAAATGCATTCTACAGTCATGTATAACTAATTAGAATAAATTTAAAAACTTGCTCTGCTAA
>NW_026009156.1:14494-22112 GCF_001458135.2 Marmota marmota marmota | reverse complement strand
TTTTTTTTTTTTTTTTTTTTTTTATTTATGTGCATGTGTTGGGGATAAAGGGTCTGGGTGGATGGACAGAGAGAAGGTTTCATTTGACATCTCTTCTTGATTTGTGAATTTACAGTTAATGTAGACTAGAAAACTTTAGGTCCATATGTCCTGGATTAGTCCCAGGAGTGCCCAGCTCTTGATAAGCACCTGAAGCCCCAGTCTCCTATGAAGGTTATGATTCTAAACACAGCAAACCTGTGTAGTGGTCCCTGTGGTATCCCCCAGCTACCCTCTGCAAGACGGACTCTCCATTCCCACACAGAGTGTGATTCTGGCATGATGATTGCCTAAGGTCCAGGTGCCTGGCTTGGATCCTCTCTAGGATCCAACTTCATCTAACTGTAGGTTTCATGGTTCCAACTGCCCTTTTAGCCACCAGATGACCCTTGTATGCCTTCCAAACCCCATAAGATAAACAAGCATTAATATATTCACCAAGTTTCTCATGCTATATCTGCTCAATTTCAGAACTGATGTTGTACTTAATAGTTCCTGGAAAGGCATTGGTAATGCATGATCCCACACAGGAAAATTTCTTTTCAACAAGTCCAAGCTGACTTGCTGAGCTGGGCTGAGCTGGGCCCAGACACACCAGAGCCCAGGAGGTCTGGGGCAGCAGTCATGGTATCAATCTCTGACTAAGTCTCTGGTTTTAGCTCAGGAACACAGCCATTCTGACCATCAACAGGGCCCCAGCAACAAATGATACATGGAATAAATTAAATTCTGAAAACTATTTCAAAATACAAAACATGTGGTCCACCCACTGATAATTGGAACCCACATAATACATAATCCATACAATCTTCAAAGAAATATAATACCAACATCAATATTCCCCTGAATCTATCCTTGTTAAAACCATAAATATGCTCCTCCTTTCACCATAAGATAATGCAAAATTCTTTCTGACTTTTGGGTGACATTAGTCTTTTCATAGCGGATCCACATTCCATTTTCAAACACTTCATCTCAAAGACCAAGAAATCAAGTGATTTACAATTACCCTGTCTTATGTTAGGAGATAAGAGAAAGAAAGGGGATGAGAAAAAAGAATGTTTGGCTAAACTGTATCTACAAGTTCAATTTAAAAACTTGACTCTCCCTGTGTTTGGGCCTAGTTCACAAATGGTACTCATTATGACTTCACTATGTATTCCACATCACCTGAATCTTCAGCAAATGTTCAGGGGAATGTTGATATTCTGTCTTTAATCAAGAACCATCATTGAACTAGAGGGCTGCCTGCATTTAATACATATTCCTTACACTATGGCTTTAATGTCTCCATCAAAACTGAGATTAATATGCAGTCCCTATTGTGAGCTACTTAGAGGGTATAAGTGTAATCTGACTATGTATTTGGAAGTGGTATCTTTGAAAGGTAATCAATGTGAAATGAAGGAATAAGGGGCAGAGTCTTAATCAATGGGACTGTAGCTTCACAAGAGGAAGAGAAACCTGAGCGAGGACTTCTGTCTTGCCACGAGATGCCCTCAGCCACCTCAGGACTCTGAGAGTCTTTGTCAGCAAAAAGACTCTCACCAGTCTGATGCCATGTTTTTGGACATATGGAGCTAAATAAACCCTTTATTCTCCTTAGTTACTGGTCTGTAATCAGTGATAGCAACAGGAAGAGGGTAAGGCAGAAAATTGGAACTAGATAATAAGACCTTTGTCAATAAACAATACATTAGAATTTAGAAACAGAGACTGGATGACCTTAGAGAAAAAGGCTAGAAAATGTTCAAAATGCTGAAAATGAAATGTTATCGGTGATTCTGGTGAACAGCCAGAAGATACAATGACTAGGAAAAGATTGTAACTTCTTCAAGATTGGCTTTGTGGTCATGACCAGAATGCTGATATATTTGTGGGCAGATGAGGGTATTATTCTGTGAGGGCTTAGATGGAAGGGAGCAATAACTTCTTGGAAAACTGGAGCCAAGACCATCTTCATTATGAAGGAGAAAAAATTATGCTGAACTGTGTCTATGCCTTAGGGCTTGTTGCAAAGACAGAAGTAAGAGTGAGGAGTAAGTGGTGGCTGAAATTTCTAGTCAGAAAAGCACTGAGGTAGTTGCCTAGGCACTTTTAACCAATTAAAATAATATAAAAAGTGTAAAGGAATTATTTGAAGATGGAATTTATTAGTGAAAAAGAAATAGAATGTAAAAAGTCACAGCTGGGCCCTGAGGAACAAAAATACATGTTTAATAGAGAATGCCAAGCATGTTATAAAGGACCACTAGCTAAGGGCTTTGTCAGAGAAAAGAGGCAGACAACTGTCATGCATCAAGAGAGTGAGGAAGAAGGCCCTCCAAAGAAGACTCAGAAGGCTATGGAAACAGAATGAATCTAGGGACCAGCTCAGTGTTCTCTCCTTGGTCTTGTGTCCAGGACTGACTTGGCATTCTGCTCTCTGCACAACTGCAAACACTTTAGCTACCCCAGGAGGGGTTCAAATCAATTCAGACTTGGCTCATGCTATCAATCCAGAGAGTACAGAGGTAAGCTTTGGCAGTGTCTACAGCCATGTCTTACAAATTATTCAGGAAAGCAATGTTCTGCCTCTGAGGTCAAGGAAGGATTCACTAAGATTTCAAAGGATATGTTGATCTTCCTGGGAGCTCAAACAGAAATCAGCTACAGGGACAGAGGCATCACAGAGTCCACCTTGGGACAATGTCTACTGAAACTATAGGAGTGGCGTTTGTTTTGATGTCCCAGATGTGTAGAGCCATTGTCAATATATAACCCATAGAAATGCTACAGATAGTGAACTTAAACCCATGAGAGCAGCTATGTTGACTGAGTTCAGCAATGTCATGGGGGCTGGGCTGGTTGAGGCCCTGGGGGCACAACCATCATCCCAATGTACATGGAATGCAAGACCTGGAGTTGTAAGTTTCAAGGTCTTCCCTCTTGGGTTTCAGAAGTGCGTTGGTCCAGTTTTTGTGTTCTACTTGCCTATTCCTTCCTTTAGAATTAGGAATGTCTGCTCTGGGACTACTGAGTCACTGTATCACACATCTAAAACTGTGAATTAGCAGACAACATGTCAGACAGATTTGATATACAGGTTCATGACTGAAGGCTGTGCCCTGAGTTTCAAAGAAGACTGGATTTTTGATGTGATGTTAGAATTAGTGAAGAGTTGAGGCTATTGGGATTGAATGAATGCATGTATTTTATGTGAAAAGAACATATTTTTTTTGGTGTCCAGGTGTTTAAGTCCACACTTTAACTTATGTTATATTTTACCCTAATTGTCAGATATTAAGATGATAGAAACTTAATATGACTATGATATTTGGAGGTGAGAATTTTGGGGGAAATTAAGTTAAAATGAGATGGTAAGGGTGGGGAACTGTTCCAAAGGGACAGTGGCTTCATAAGACAAGCAGGAGAAACCTGTGCAAGGATATGTTGTCTCCATCACCATGTACTGCCTTGAGGCAACTTGAGACTCATACAGAGAGTCACCAACTGTAAGAAAGACCTCATCAGATGTTGCAGTATTGACCTTTAACATGCAAAACTTCAAATCTGTGAGTGGCTATTAGATGTTAGAATGACTTTCCACACACAGGACTTAAGTGTGAACCCAGAGAGAGACATGGGATATGAACCAACTGCCCAGTATGTCATTGAGCCACAGTTTTGCTCCTTCTCCAACCTAGAAGCACAAACTCCCTCTCACAGTGATCACCACTGGATCTGTCTGACACGTTGTCTGCTAATTTACAGTTTTAGATGTGTGATTCCTTGAAGTCCTATTTGGCCCCGCTTCTGCCAGGACCTGGATGCAGGAACTGTTTTCCAAAATATGCATAATTCCTGGATGACATGAACTTGTTCCATAACTGTATGTTCATCATGTGAATTCTCCTAGAGGGGATTGACCAAAACATAAGGTTTCTGCTCTCATGCCAATTTCAAATCTATTACAGAGACTACTGAATATAATTGCCCACACAGAAGGGCATCTGACACCCTACTCTGGAAACCACCCCACATCATCAGCCTCTCTTAATATTAGAATTGGAGCAATATCCCCAAATTTGAATGCTGTTGTTTGCTGAAATCTTACAGGTTTTGCAGATTTTCCTTCCATTGGTGGGAAGTATAAAAATCAAATAATTTATTCATTATCTTATAAAATATTTGTCCATTCTTTTGGCTCAGAAATCTCCAAACAACTAAAACCAAAATATTTGAGCTAATATGGCGAAATGAAATTTAGTATAATATCTCTCTCACTCTCTGGAATTCATATGGAGTCTCTCTAAACAATTCAACATACTTGCCAATTCATACTCATCCAATACAGATACAATGAATTAGCATATTGCCACGATGTCCTCCTTGTTGTCACATTCGTCCAAGCACACATGGAGAGTGAATAAAGTACAGAGGTAAAATGTATACATGCTCTTTTGTGCTTTTCATGTTAATGCACACTGTTTCTGATCCTGCTTTCTTAGAAGAAGAGAGAGGAACACAGCTTCCCCATCAATGGCCCTTCCTATGCACTTCTAGACATGTTATTCCTGTCTAGCATATTCCACAGCTCACTCAGAAAATAACAGTAAGATGACTTTCTGTCTGGACATGCAGAAATCTACTTCTATCTTCAAGGGTCCATTCAAATGTTATTGTAGGTAATCCATGAATTAACTCCATATTAAAACCCACCATAATCATGATTTCATTAGAACTTTAAGGTGGAACTAGTGGTTGCCACTCACCATCCAAAGATGTTATTTTTAATTTGCTAATTTGAATGGGGTAGAAATAGAGGAAGACTCATAATATAACATGAACATAACAGTACTGGTATAATATGGTGTAGTGTTTCCCAGTCATGTAGTTGATGTTGCAAACACCAGATCTGCCCTGGCACTGAGACAGCATCATTGAGAATCTGAAAGAAGCAGGCATAGCAGTGCCCATTCTAAACACAGGCAGCAGCTACATTTTTCTCTCCCTGACATTTAAAATGCTCTGTTGTGCTGGGCATACTAATTGTTGCAGTGCATTGTCCCTGAAAACTTGCTTCACATCTAGAATTGGGGATAAACATGGGTATTAGAGTAGTTGCCCTTGAACTTTACTCATTAATTCTAAGGGTTTAGAATCAAAAGAAAATAAGTTGGCCATCTATCTGCTACATCAAAAGATGCTGAACCATTCCCATTATTTTCTGTAGAACAGACCTCAGGACAGTCACTTGGAATTGTTCTCTATGAATGTATCTACCTTACTTCTGATATTTATGCATATTCACACCACCAGTTATTTGAGAGCACTTTTATCACTAGTTCTGTCAATAGACCTATAAGCATCTGCTGCCATCTACACAACACAGAGTCCCTAGGTGGTACAGGTGTCCTCACACCTTCATATGCCACTCATTTGCTGAAATGAATGATCTCCAAGCCCTACTGAGGACAGTCATCTTTGAGAACAGTCTGTGGAGGAAATGTTGCCCAGACTGTGAAACCACCATATGAAAGTCTATCTCCTGTGCTGAGGGTTGGTCTTCAAGACCAGATATTTCCTCTCTGTGTCTGAGGGCTGATCCCTGCTCTGGAAAACACAGAGCTCTTCCAGGAACTCATCTGAATTCTAGCTGATTTGCATAAAGCACAGGGATCCCCAGTAAAGGGATAAGTCAGTCTTAGCAGGAAGCCAGGCAGTCTGAGCCTCAGGAAGCAATATCAGGGAAACTTCTACAATGGCCTAAACTCCCCTTCACTGCACAGGTTTTGCCCCAGGGATACTGCCCACCTACACAGTCCAGGCTTCTGGGGTCAGCCTATCCCTGATTCTGAGCTCTGCAAGCCCTGTCTGTAGATGCTCAGTATTCTGATACAGGAGAGGGGGTTAAATGACTTCAGTTGAAGTACCCACACTGTGCTCACTTATCTGTTTAAGTCTGAAGGGCAGCAACTGTCAACAATATGTGCAGGCTTCTTCAAGTTCAGAGGCACCATTTTTCTATTAGGCTCCTAGGCCACTGGAACTAAAAATGAAATGGGAAAGGTGAGAACCCAAAGAGTCCCTACAGAGAGAACAGACTAGGCAGACAGGAGAATTTCTAGAAGCTTCCTTTGTCATTATTCCTGCTTCTTTTTTTCTCCTGGAAGGCTTCATAGCCTCCTAAGAGTTGACTCAGCTACCTATAGTGTCAGTGAACTCCAGGTAGACAGCTAGAACCATATGTTCTGAAGGTATATTAGGGAATGAAAAGGTACATTGCTACCAACGAACACCAGGCTGGCCCCGGCATTATTCAACTATGATGATAGCACATGGCCCACAAATGTCTCTGGCCAATTACTTGGCTCCAATTTAGAAATCAGGGTCAATATGACCATCAGTTGAGGCTAGGCTGAGGACAAGAGTGACTATATTTGTGCTGTATCACATGGCAGTGAGTGCCACTCACACTGGCTCTCAATACAATAACACAGATAGATTAACAGAAGAGACAGGCCCTTCCACACTCAGACCTGAGTCTCACTCATCCTTTGAACAATGATCATGACTTTCATCTCCACTCACCCAGCTGGTTTATCACTATGAGTAAGATACAGAAGAGTGTAGCTGACTATTGGAAATCTGGTTTTCCCAAGGAATTATGTGGATCTTAAATCCAATCACTTCCATAAAGTGCCTTGCAGAAAGAAGTTCACAGAATCCAGGATGAAAAAAAGACTTCAGAGAGCCTTATTAGATACCAACACTTTCTTCCCTCCATTTCACAGTGGAGTATATCAGAAGGGAGACCTGGTTTCTGACCTTCCTCTCAGATCTTGGTATTGGGTTAAGACAAAAATTATGACATCAACAGTATGAAATCTTCAGAATGAGAAGGGCTGATGTGCCAGGAAACCTCTTGGTATTTTATTACAAATCACTCAAAATCCCATGCCATTAGCCAGTACACACAAGGGTCTCATTGTGTGATCAAAAAAACATCCATCTCATTCCCATAACCAAGGAGATATGCTCATGAGCCCACCAAGTCTGACAATAATTAGACCTTGTGTAGCACAAACCAGGCACATGCTTGTCATTGAAGACATAAATTCTGGATTTGAAACGCAGTGTGGTGTACAGTTAGTAGTTTATATGCTACCAAATTGTGAAAATGTAACTTTTATTCAAAGATAAGTCCTTGAAAGGGATCAGAATCAACAACAGGTGTATGACCATGGGATTTACAAAGCCATAGTGACATTTGTTGTCTATAAGAAAGAGTCTTCTGAAACTCTTAATAATATTATATCCAGGTTGAATTATTTATACTGCCTTGGAAAAATGGTTTTTAGAAAGTTTACCCTCAGATTATTCAGATCATAAAGATATGCCATTGCAGACATTTTTAAAAAAGAAAAATAAAATTTCTACATACACCTTCCAGACTTGCACATCAACTGATGTCTAATTTGTGGAAGTGCTGGGCCACACAGGGAAACACAAATTACATACCATTTCTGGCACAAACTACCATTGACAATTAGATTTATCTTTTATTCTAACAGACCCTGAGCTATCAATTGATGAT
>NW_026009156.1:0-8870 GCF_001458135.2 Marmota marmota marmota | reverse complement strand
GCCTGCAGCATGGGGTGGGGAAAGACTCTACTTCTACTCTTTCCCTAGATTCCTGAGATTAGAGGGGAAAACACCTGTACCTCTCCAGGATCAGTTGATTCCATTGGAATATGAGCAAGTCATTCTTATTGACTTTAACTTCTAACTCCCAAAGACCCAGTGAGTCCTCATTCACACAAAATGGAGGCTTAGCATTAAGGAGTATGTCACTGTGGCAGAGCCTCATTTATGGTTAAGGAGGAGAAGAACAGGGGATAGTTCCAGATTTGGAGGATGTGCCCTGGAGAGTTCTAGGGCAGGTCTGTCAAGGAAGATTTTGAGGAGTATTCAAGTAGCAAGCACTGTACTGGGTAGAGTTGATACACACTAGGCATGGGGGGTTCTGCTGTGGGTGGTGATTATATTAAACTCTATTTGATAATCTCACTGTTTTCCCAGGTCAGATCCATTTCTTTAGTGAACCCAGTTGTTTACCTGGTAAATCAGTTTTCAGGAATGTCCCATAGCAAAGAATGACAGTTTACTCCCTCATCTTCCTCAACACAAGTGTCTTGGGTCCAACAGTGAAACTGGCACTGGTGACCTAAATCCTCAACCCCTACAAAAACTCACTGCAGGATGACAGTGACCAGTTGAGAGGAGAGCATGTGACATTCTAAGAGAAAAACAGACACGTATGCCTCTACTTACAGCGTAGAGAAGTGCTTTGTCAATCATCCCAGTTTCAGGGGACTCTCCAGTCGGTCAGGAATGAACATGTGACACTCCTCCAATGGTGTCCTTGGAAGGGTTCCAGTTGGAGGAAATGTCCTTCCCAGGTCCATGAATTCCTGGCTCCTCTGAGGTCTAGTGTGGAGGGAAACCTGGCTATCCCTGTTCCAGTTCCTTCTCAGCAGTGTCTTCAGGCCCCTCCATTCTTCTGCAGAATCCCCTCGCATCATGCCTGCCTTTCATCCATAATAACCCTTCCCTCTCTCTCCTGCTCCAAGACCTCTGCAAGACCGGGTCTGTGCTCTACTCCATGTCAGGCCATGCAGAGGTCAGATTTAGAGAAGTAGCCAGAAGCTTCTCTCTTCATCAGCTTCAGGGAAACCATTAGTGCACAAAAGCAAACACCTCTAAGGAGGTCAGCCTCCTCCACAACTGACCTGAGTTCCCTGAACCAACCCACTGGCTCTAGAAACATCCCAGTAAACCTTCCAGGAAGTCCCCAAACCATTTTAGGATCTGATGAAACAAGAGGTATCTTGGATGCTCCTTCTGTCCAGATCTCATCCCAAGTCCACAAGACTAAAGGTCCTTTATCATTCAGTGGGTATTGAACCCTGAATTCTCTTAATTACTTATATAAATTTCAAAACTGAGTGTATCAAAGAAAACACAATACCCATTTCTTCATTAAAAAATGAGTTTATTACTTCATTTATCTAATCCATATATGCCTATACAGAAAGTCAAAATTTCAAAAAAATAGACACACTAATTTAAAATGCAGGGAGCATTTCAAATGAAGAACATGATATTTGAGGTTCCTTTTCTCAGTGTTCCTTATAGAAACACTTTTTCTTCTTATTATCATAAAAGGTCAGGCCCTCTGCAGGGCCATTGTAGCTCTACAGTCCAGAGTGTATCTCAGTATCTCCCTGGTTTGGTGCTGGAGTCATGGGATCCTTACAGACAACTATGAAGTTGCAGTGAGTAGGGCAGGGGCCTCTTCCTTCAACTGAGGGGACCCAATGCTGCTGGAAAGAGGGACTAAAAGAGCCTCCCACTCCAACACTTTCCCCCTAGGCTGGGCCCCTCTAAACTGCTCTGGTACCATCTAGAACTACGTCAACTCCAGTACTACTCCCTGACCTCTGAGTTTCAACATTATGTTTTGAGATCAAGATCCCTGTCCAGCATGAGCTCAGGAATCAGATCTTTAAGGCATCTCTGGCATGGCCTGGAATCCTCTGCTTCTTCTTCTACACAGGTGATCAGCCAAGACCCTCTCCCCAGGTTCATCTTCACAGGACCCAGAGCCTGGCCTTGAACCTAACCTGAAAGTAGAAGAGCTGGTGGGGGTGGACCTCTATGAGTTAACTTCTGTCTCCTGAAATGACATGACTTGGGGTCTTATGAAAATCAGATTTCTTATGAAAAGCTGTAGAGGTCGCCATGAGAACCATGTCAGCCACCTATTCAGGAAAGAAATGAGCAGGCAAGAGAACAGAGAGAACCAGCAGGAGCCATACCAGCCCTACACAGCACAGCAGCCTGCTCACTTTCTATGTTTGCCAGCTCTAATTTAGGCACAACTCCATGGACACCATCACTTGTTCATTGAGTTGGGTTTCTGTTGATTGCCAGGTCATGGGGGAGTGGCCAATGAGCTGTGTGGGGCACAAGCTTTGCCTCTGAACCTGGCTTTCATGCCCTCCCCCCTGCCCAGGAAACCTGAACAAACCCTGTTACAAAGAGACCAACATCTACATTTAGGTTATCTGGGTCATTTCCTCAATTTGACAAAACTGTTCTCTGTTGTCCTGGCAATTGAGTCTCCCTGGGCCTCAACTATATCTGCTATGAAATGGAAAGAATTCTGTGAATCTTTATTTTTTTTCAAATTAAATGATACAATAATAAAAACTGTTTTATTAGTTAAAAGAGGCTCAGCCTGGATCTGACTGAGTGAGACCATTCTTGTAGTCCTGTTTTCCCCTGGAAAATGTGTAATATGGATCAGGAAACAGTTTTCTGTGTGGTGGGAGCACACTTCCCTAACAGAGAATAGAAGAAAGTGTACTGTTTGAATGAAAGGGCACACTGAGATGATGGGGAAATCCTCCACCATGCACTGCAAATGTGGGTGATGGAGTAACCCAGGTGATAATGAGGAGATGGGGGAAGATGATGATGGTGATGTAAACAGGGTAGGAGTCTGGTGCCAGAGCATCAGGTGATCTGATGGCATTGCAAATACTGCTATTGTAGCAGGGGAAAGCATCACTCTTGAATCCTATGTATAATGTGAAGGCAGTAAATGTCCCAAAAGTGTTGTCACAAAAGTTTCTCTGGACCTGGACACTTTACAGGAGAGCTACAGTCTGCCTGAAGTGTCTTGTTTGAAACATTTGTCAAAAAAGCTGCAATACAATAAGAATTCAGAATTGGTAATTCTGCATGAATTAGTGATATACTTCTGGTATCATTTGTCCAGTAGGCAGCAGTGCTCACTTTGAGACTCGGGCTGGGAATGTTTAGAAATTCTCTAGTGCAAAGGCCATTCACCCATGACATCCACATAGTGTTTTTTTTTTTGTTTGTTTGTTTGTTTGTTTTTACCAGGGATTGCACCCAGGGGCACTTAACCACTGAACAATATCCCCAGGCCTTTTTATGTTTTATTTAGAGAAAGGGTCTCATGAAATTGCTTAAGGCCTCTTTAATTTGCTGAGGTTGGCTTTGAACTTGCAATACTCCTGCCTCATCCTCCGGAGCTGCTGAGACTACAGGCACATGCCACTGCACTCCATGAGGAACCTTCTTCTAAACTTAGGATATTGCTGGCATAAAGCCATCAAGCTCAGAGCTTAGACAAGAATGCAGACAAACAAGCTGGTGAAGAGAAAAACAACTGTGCATCTACTACTCCTCCCTTCTCTAGCTGCACAAACACAGGATAAAAGGGGGTCTTGCCTAGTCCAGGCCCATCTGGGCAGCCTAAGGGCAGAGCACATGGAAGTACCTCCCCACCATGGACTGGCTTCACATTTACCTCTTACCCCTTGTTTTTACCACAGGTATGAATATCTCTCAAAGCAATCTGAGGAACCTTTTGATATTTCCCTTCAAACAAAGATCCCAAGGGGGGTCTTTCCCATTTTCCTGAGCACTCAGTGTCACTCATGAAATTATATGTTTGAGGTTGACTGCTATGAGACTAGTAGTGTCTGGTCAAAACCAACTGCATCAAGGTCCTGTCAAAACAGAATATTGCAAACCAAGAGATGATAAATAAAATGATACATGAGGTTTACATCAAAGCAAAGGCAGATTATACCAAGGTACATAATAGTTTTGCAAATCAAGAGATTGTTTCAGTTAGAAACCAAACAAATGTTCCATAAAGGTAAAGGCAGATTATTTTTTAAAACTATAATTCTTTTTAAAATTTATTTTATATATGGTTTTTTAAAAAAGAAAACAGGGATCATAAGATGAAGGAACTTGTTTTGAACAACCCTTGATTGATCTATGCATTAACCAAGTTGATTTGGAAGAATTCGGATTGGTTATGAGACCTCTCCATACATAAAGTTATACATGCTTGTTTGTTAGGGTGATGTCATAGGGGGAATTATCAGTAAGCCATAAATATTTAAGAAAACATGATCAGCAGAAGTCTCAGGAATAGAATCTGTCACAATCAGTTGTCTTATGAGCACATTTTCCCCCCAAAATGTTTATTATCCAGACATTCAATTGAGGGTCTTTGTCTTTAAAGAAAGTGTAACCTGTCAAATTATGACTTCTTACTCTCACACAGTCTTTTCTCTGTCTTGTGATCAGAGTACAGTCAGTTTTATTTTTACAGGATTCAGAAGGAAACAATTGGCCCTCAAAAGAGGTAGGACAGGTGTTGACCCCAGGGGGTAATGTAGAGCCATGTCCAGAAGGAAAAAGTGTTCATGTTAGCAGGGTTGTGCACAGGACCACAGGGAGCATAGCTTAGTCTGTCCAGCTGTGGTAGATTCTAGAATATTTTTTTCATCATATATAGGAACTAGGTCCTAATACATCAATTAGTCAACACACATTTTTCTCCAACTTTTTTTCCAGGACATTCTTTGTGTATGTGTGTGTGAGTGAGGGTGTGAGTGTATACACATGCTCATGTACATATGCAGAGTTCTGAAAGAGGGGGACTTCAACTCATGATGAGTGGGGATTCCAGAAATCATTGGTAAAGTGAGGATGCATCAGTTAGAGGCATAGATATTTATTTAGGAAAGCAAAACATAAACATTCAAAGGAAAATATGTGCCATTTGGAGAGTAACAGATGCTTTGGAGGTTCTCAACCTCTTCTTTTAAAGGAAACTTGATGAGAGGTAGGCTTGGGAATGGATGTGAGGATGACATCAGTCTGGTGATTACAGGACAGTTTATAGTGGTTAGGAAATTCTCTGGATCATTATGCTAATGTGGTCTCCGATTTCGGAACAGTAGGTAACACTGAAAAGTGCCCTATATTATGGGTTCCTGGGGAAGTACCCTCTATTACAGATTTTGAATTGCTCTTCCCTGAAATTATTCTAAATATGGATGTATTTTTGGACCAAATTACTGTGCATGGGGCAATTTTCAATTTTCAAAAAATAAATTTTCAATCAGTTTAAAATTGTTAGTGAAGATTTGCAGAATTATCAGAAATTTGAGAGTGGCAGCTCTGGGAGAACTGTCTTGGTACATGGAAGGCCTAGAAGACAAAACTGGCTTGGGAGAGAAAGAATGAAGAACAGTAGCTCAAGACTTTCAATCAATAAGTTGTATTTCCTGGTCTGCTTTTGTCTCCTCTCTACATGTCATTTTTTTCCTGTTTATTCACCTGTAGGTGTTTTGAATGTCAGTGACATTGTACTGCTACTAAGACCTACCAAATCAGCTCATTCAGACTCGTCCCTTATGCCAAATCTTGGTCTTCCTCAGAAACATGGTCCTAGAAAGACAAAGAGTGGAACCAGGACAGGTGATGCCCCATCAATGCCTGGTTTCACAAGAGGTTCTGCATTCCCCCAGTAAGAAATTTAGACTTCCTCCCAGCTCATTGTTTTTCACCCAGAAGTGATAGCCCAAAGCTTGCAGATGCTATGAGAAGTGAACTGTGTATCTTACAAGATGCCTAACTTTACACAAGGACAGTATTCCTGGATGAGGTTTTAATAACAGGGTGATGAACAAGACCTGGGCACATCGATTCCCAGCTACATAGGGAAATCTACAGATGTAGCAGAGGAAATACATCAAACACAGTTGAAGAGATTAATGGGGGAATACTGGATCACTTTCCAAAAAATGGCAACCTGATTGCTAGGTGCTGGGATGGTGAGCATGGTGCAGAGACCTTCTATTTGGCAGCTATTTCTTACCACTGAACCAGTGACTTTAATCCTCAAAAGTCCTGGATTTCAAGTAACAGTGTTCTAAAATTTAAAAGCTAACCAAATGGATCTATTCAGAGAACCACCTGCCTTTTGCATATTGCTGTAGCTACCCAGTTCCTACCTGAAAATAGAGGGTCCAACTGAAGATGGTCAAGTAGCTTTCATCTCCTGTCACTACTGCAGCTTAAGCAAGCCAAGGACAGAGGCAGAAGCAGCAGCAGATGATGAGGGGGACAAATTAAATATTTGGACAAATCATGAGGCGCAGCAAATTCTGATTGGGTTCCGTTCTAACTGTGCTGCAGTGAAGATGGATTCATAGTGTTTTAGGTTGTAGGCACCTCCTCTGGGAGATCAGGGAGATGTGCTTTAGGGACACACACTCTTTTCCTATCTCTTTAAAACAGTAAGGAACTGTTGATGGGGTACTGTGTTTTCTTTTCCCTGAGAATTTCATGTCCAGAAAAGGAGGCGTTTTTATGAGCCTAGAACAGTAGTACTCTACAGAAGAGATCCCTCACATAACTGGAGTGATCCCTTCTCTGGAATTCCAGAAGGAAAAGCATCCTTTCACCATGGAGACCTGTGGACAAGGAGGCAGCTTCTTACAGATGCCAGCAGGACAAATCCTACCTTGTCCAGTGGGAAGGATGTTCTCAATTCAAGTATAAACCAGAAGGACTCACACCATATCTGGTGATGGCCACAGCTTCCTGTGAGACTTGTGCTATCACTCCACAGAAAATATCTTCTCCAGAAAGAACAGACTAGGCAGACAGAGGAATTTCTGGAAGCTTCCTTTATCATTATTTCCACTTCTTTTTTACTCCTACCAGGCTTCATAGCCTTCTAAGCTACCCACAGTGTCAGTGACTTCCAGGTAAACAGTCAGAACCATATGTTCTGAAGGTAATTAGGCAATAAAAAAGCATATTACTACCAATAAAAACCAGGCTAACTCCTGTGCTGCTCATGTATGACAGTATATGGCCCATACATGTCTCTGATCAATTCCCTGGCTCCAATTTGGGGCCAGGTTGGGGACAAGAGTGACTATTTCTGTGGCATAGAACATGAGAGTAAGTGCAACTCATCCTGGTTCACAAAAACACAGATAGATGCACAGAAGACACAGGCTCTTCCCCACCCAGAGCTGAGTTTCACTCATTCTTTGAACAATGACCACGACTTTGGTCTCCACCCACTCGCTGGTTTCTCACTATGGCCAAGATACAGAAGAGAGTAGATGTCTATTGGAAGTGTAGTTTTCCCAATGAATTAGTTGGATCTTAAATCCAAAGTCTTGCCACTTCCATAAACTGCTTTGAAGAAGCTAGTTCACAGATTCCAGGATGGAAAAGGACTCCAGAGAGCCTGGTTACATACCAACACTTTCTTCCCTCCATCTCACGGTGTAGTGTATCAGAAGGGAGACCTGGTTTCTGACCTTCCTCTCAGAACTTGGCATTGGGTTAAGACAAACAATTATGAGAACAACCTATGGAATCCTCAAGATGAGAAGGGCTGATGTGGCCAGAAATGAACTTATGTTTGATACAAGATCACCCAATAGTCCATGCCATTAGGTAGTACCTTCATGTCTCTTAGATTTAATCAAGGACATAATCCACATCATTCCCACAACCAAGGAGATATGTTCATGAGACTCCCAATTCTGATCACAATTAAACAATGTGCAGCACAAAACAGGAACATGTTTGTTAATGAAGAGATAAATTCTGGGTTGGAGTGACACTTTTATCAAAGACAAGTCATTGAAAGAGATCAGAATCTAGGAGGGTGCCATGCTGCCTATAATCACAGTGGTTCAGGAGGCTGAGGCAGGAGGATTGCGAGTTCAAAGCCAGCCTCAGCAAAAGAATGATGCTAAGCAACTCAGTGAGACACTGTCTCTAAATAAAATAAAAAATAGGGCTTGGAATGTGGCTCAGTGGTTGAGTGCCCCTAATTTCAATCCAAAGTTCTGAGAGACAGAGAGAAAGAGAAAGAGAGAGAGAAAGAAAGAGATAGAGAGAAATATCCAGAAGCTGGAATAGATGTATTACCATGGGATTGCAAAGCCATATTTAGATTTGAAAATGTCTTCTGAAACCCCTAATAATATTATATTCAGGCCGGACTCTTCATACATCCTAGGAGAAATGATTTTGTAAGGTTATCCTCAGATCTTTAAGATCATATGGATATGCCATTACAGACATTTTAAAAAGCAAAATAAAAAGTCTCTACGAACACCTTCCAGACGTGCATATGGACTAAAGTCTAATTTGTGGAAGTGCTGGACCATACAGGAAAAAACAAACTACAAATAATTTACTGCACAAAACACCATCTTTACTGCTAATTTACCTTTAATGCTAATAGACCCTGAGTTGACAATAGATGATATTTTGTATACAAATACATAGGACCTAAATGAAAATTCAGGGAAATTTTTGGGTAAATATCCATGAAATGACTGTTGTAGTTGCTTCTAATCTGGATATTTCATCTTTGAGAATGGTACAGGGAGATGGACACACTCCCAATATTCTGTCCAGTCCCATGTGACTGGTAGCAGCACCCACTAAACGCAGCTGATTAATCAGAGGATGAAGCTTCAGAATCCTAATATTTTTGCCTGAGGATATTTCCACATCATTGCACAGTCAAGGATGACCCCAGTACATGCAGGGAAGGCGATTATTGTGAGTCTAGATGA